>NW_010166694.1:9471-22208 GCF_000695765.1 Mesitornis unicolor
ATGTACTTTGGAAATTTCCATGCAATGTATAGTTTTTATTCAGAGATCTGTTAATGCACATCATGGATTTGTTTGGTTTTCAGTGATAATTTTGTTTGATAAATCCTGATTCTTGCTCTTTCTCACAATATTTACAAGACAATTTAAATGCTAGAAAGGATTTGTCAAACCATCTGACATCCTCTGAAATAAGAAACCCTGGCCCTGGAGGAAAGGCAAATGAGTAATGTACGAGCAAGTAGTTAGCCAAGCACTTGCATTCTACTTGTCTAACAGCTTACACTAACCTGTAGTTTATGAAAGAGTAGGAGGTTACTTTTTACAGATATTATTTTCCATGAATTCCAGAGGGAGAACTATTTTCAATTTATCAGGTTTTTTTTCAGTATTTCAGAAAATACATCCTGCAAAACTGTAGAAACACCCTTTTCATTCTGATGTTAGGGAACTCGATTTGAACACTAAAAGTGTAATGGAAGAAAACCTTTGCTTTGATCTGAGTACTGTAAAATGAGTATTAATAAGAAGATGGTTTTCTTCAGAAGCTGCATTAGTCTTCTGTAGTCATAGTTTTCTTTTATCAAACAAAGGTTTTGAGGGTAAGAGTGACTGTTTGCTTCACTGTTAATATCACATAGACAAATGTCCATCAGTCTCCTCCCTCTCTGGAAGTCAAATGCTTTGCTGAATCTGTGCATCTTTGACAAGGCAGACTTTCCAAGAAAAGAAACTCATCTTCATATGGGGCTTACATAATTGTCACAGTGTCGTCTCCATTGAAAGGTAGCCAATAATTGCTCTGTATAGAGAATTCCTTTTTCCAAGTTTCTCACTGAGGCTTAGCAGAGCCCAGTGGGGATGAATAACGTATCCCTTAAGATTTGCATGGAGCCTTGTACAGGTAAAGTATTTCAGTCCGGGGAGTAGGAACACCTGGGAAATCACATACGCTTAGTCTGAGCAATGAGCTATGTATATGTGAGAGAAAGGGAGAGACTGAAAAGAGACCTGATAAAGTGATGTGAAATACAAAGTCTTTGGAGTTTTTCTGGAAGCTGCCAAGTTGATGGAGCTGTTTTACTTTCAGGACTTGCAAATTCTCAAAGAGCATCTGTGCTGAGTTTCACACCACTGATTATGTTGACTGAAATAATCTTTAGATGAATTGATGTGAAATAATAATCTAATATAGCAAGCAGTGGTGATGGCAGTACAGTAAGGAAGCATAGGCCAGATTTTAGGGAGACGGTGGGGAAGGGACACTAGAATTACTGAATTTGATTACTAGTAACTTTGAAAATTTTAACAGATGAAAGTCTCTGAACAAATGATATAGTAAACAAACCTGAGGAACACAGGAAATTTCAAATGTTTTACATGTTGGTATGTTTACAGGGGCATTTTACATCATTTTCTAGAAGTCAACCAACTGTGCTGTTCTTGTGTGATGGAAATTTGAAGGTGTAATATATCAGTGTTTCACACTGCAGAGCTTGCTCAGTAAGGAGACAAATGTATGATGATGGTAAAGCAGTTATCATACAGATTAAAATTTGGGTAACTGATAGGTCTTGAATAAATGTATTTAGGGAATACTTGTCCAAGCACAAGGACAGGGATACTTTTTGTGAGGTCCTACAGGGATCTGTATGCTTACAGAGTGGATAGGAGTGATGATAGTCGCTTTGGCAGCAATCTAGCAGTAGTTCGCTTGGTAATCTGAGCTTGTTTAAAAATAGGCATTTAAATATAGCAAAACTACAGGTAACATACAAAATTAGTGGTTGTATGTCACAGACCAGTAGCTGTGAAAGCAGCTTTGCCGTTGGAGTGAAGATACAGCTGACCGTAACTTGCCACACTAGTCAGTGATCAAGAGATGTAACAGTGCTTGGGATTATGCACTCAGATATATTACACTTGCTTTTAAGGTCTGTGATGTTGTTACTAGAACTGGGTGCCAGTTTGGAGCTCAAGTATCACGAAAGGTTGCTGATGAATTAGAAGGGATTCAGAGGAGTTTCAGTAATGCTTAGAAAACCCGCCTTATATTTAATCTGAGATAACTTTAAGGGTTTTGCTTAAGATCAACAAGTATCTTTATGAGGCAAGAGGGTAATGAAATCCAGCTGTTCATGTACACAGTAAAAATAAGGGGGAGGTGGGTGTGGGGAGAACCACTGTTGTTGTGACCTGTTCATTCCTAATCCACCATTACTGGAGTGTGCAGGTCAGGCCAGCTCCACTACTAGAACTGCAAATATTTTTATTGGCTCATGTGTGTGTCATACTTGCCCATTAGTAAGACAGAGTTAGCTTGGCCGATTGTAGCTAAAAGGAAAAAATGAGTTTCTGTCTTGATGCTGGCCATAACTTTATTTTGGAATCTTAATATTCTAAATAATTTCTTCCTTCTTTTTTTTATAGGGCACCAATGCCTCTGCTCTGGAAAAAGACATTGGCCCAGAGCAGTTTCCAATCAATGAACACTACTTCGGCTTGGTCAATGTGAGTACTATTTTCAGTAGGCAAAATATATACAGAACTATGGATTTGATGTTACTTGAACTTTGTTGGTTGTTTTGTTTTTTGGGCTTGTTTTTTTTTTGCCTCCCCGGATCCTGTTCTAAAGTAGGGTTTTCCTCTTTTTTTGAAAAATTGCTGCTCACATTCTAATTTTAGGCAAAGTGGATTGCAAAACTGTATCAGATGTTTGAAGATATGCCCCCAGAGAAAACAGCTTACTGTTATTTGAATGTTTCCAGGGATTAGGACTTGCAGTTCAATAAAGTTAAAAGTCTATTTTAGCTATGAAATGTGAGGAAGGAAGCGATGGAAGTATATACAAGCTTAGGTACAGCAGTCTGCACTGGAGACTCTCTAAGGATGAGCTTTTTTATCTAAGGAGAGAATGAGTGAGAGGGGTATTTAATAACTTGTTAATTCCTATATAAATAAAACAGATAAAGTAATACTTTCCATTGAAAACATTATTCATTCTGCTAGTGAGCAGTAAGATAGAGCCCAGCAAGAGTATATATACAGAAGCAAGTTTAACAAGATCCACTACAATAAATAACTCTTGCAAGTGGAAGCTTTTACTTCCTATTCTACTTAATTTAGAACACCTTTTTTTTTCCATGAACTGTCAGAGGTAGGCGTGGAAATATATTCCTACAGCAGCTGTGTGACAAAATGGCTGGTATGTGACAGGGACACAGAAGCCAGAAGTTGAATGAAGCAACGAGTTTTATTGTGATGCTCCAGGATTAAGATTGTTTTTAATTTTACATGGCAGTTTGGGAACACCTGCTACTGTAACTCCGTGCTGCAGGCATTGTATTTTTGCCGGCCGTTTCGGGAAAATGTATTATCATACAAGGCCCAACAGAAAAAGAAGGAAAATCTCTTGACTTGCCTGGCAGATCTTTTCCACAGTATTGCTACTCAGAAGAAAAAAGTGGGAGTTATTCCACCAAAGAAGTTCATATCAAGGTTACGAAAAGAGAACGGTAAGTGTAAAACTGGAACCCTCTTAGACATTCATACATTGATCTGGAAAATATAAATAAATATTGGGCAATGTGGTCATACTAATCAGACATTCAGGTTAGATTTGTAAATTGCTTTTAGTACTTTTTGGGGTTTGGATATGAATATTTTAGTATCTCTGTACATGTTATTATGCTTGAAATAACTGTAGCAGGTTTCATGAGTTCCCAGAGGTGCATGAATTAATGATGTTTTCAGAGCATGGAGGGACAAGCTGTATTGTGGAGTGAGATAGGGCTGGGAATAGGATGACACTGTCATAATTTTTGAATTATTTTTTTGTGGAGTATGACAGAGAGAAACATTGAAGGCAGTTGGCAGTAGAGAAACTCCATGACCTAGGAGTGCTACAGCCACCACTAGTCCAAAAAACCCTGGAGAATAGGTAACTGTATGTATGTGAGGATATTCAGTGGGCTACACATCAACTGCTACTCTTATTAGAAGCAGTGGGCACAGTCTTTATGAAACATCAGGCCTTTTTTGAGCGTTAGGCTGGCAACACCAAGTGCCTTATCTTGTAGTAGTTCTGTCTAAGGGATATGAGGAACATCTTGAAATAAGAAAGCCTGCCACACAACTCCATTTTGGCCTGGATTGATATCAATGTGGGTGGTATACTAAGAAACAGGGGAGCTTTGAATGAAGAGACAAAGAATGAGTCAAACACCTGGAAAAAATTGCTTCCTGGTGACAGCATATAAATGGGCAAACTGTTAATTCCAGAGCACGTGTGTGAAAGTGTGACAAAGTTAGCTCTGAGTCATCTAGTGATAAATGCCCCCACACTATTGAGGACCACTTTTAGGGACTGGATCTTATGTTTCAGGCTTTTTTAAATTAGGACCAGACTCAGTGTGTGTTAACCTGCTTATGTGTCCAGGTTAGACACTGCAAAGCCGAAGGATCTGTGCAGTATTTTCTGAGAAATCCATGTGGGCTTTTTCAGGAGCAGGGGGATAGAAACACGTATTTATTGGGAACACAGGTTCTTTTTTCTTCAACATGGTGGGCAAATTAAAACATTGCTGGAGAAGTCTGTACTAAACCACCACTGAGATATTCTCCCCTCCTCCTGCAAGCATTTCTTATTGAGGAGGACAAGTCTCTGCTCATCAAACTTGTGTGTGAAAAATGAGCTCTGTTAGATGGTGTTATTATTACTATTTGTGGTGTGTTAATCTTGGCTGGCTGTCCACCGGGCCTGTCTCTCACTCCCCTCCTCAGCAGGACAGGGGGAGAAAATAAGATGAAGATTTGTGTGTTAAGATAAAGGCAGCTTAATGAAAAAAGCCAAGGAGATTTATTTTCTACCTCTCATCAGCAGGTGATTTTCAGCCACTCCCTGAGAAGCAGGGCCTTGGTATGTGTAGGAGTTGCTTTGGAAGACAAATAATAAGAACACCTCCAGCTCCTCCTTTCTCTCAGCTTGTATTGCTTGAATAAAAAGTCACATGGCATGGAATATCATGGGTCAGCTGTCCCAGCTGTGTTCCCTCCCAACCTTTAGCCCAACCTCACCCTCCCTACCTTTGGCAGGATGAGGTGAGGTGGTTGGAGAGGCAGCCTTGATGCTGTGTGAGCACTCTTCAGCAACAGTCCAAACACTGGGGCATTATCAATGATGTTCTAGCCACACGTATAAAGCAGAACACTGTATGGGCTGCTGTGAGGAAAAATAACTCCACCCCAGCCAGACATACTACAGTAGTATGTGCCACCATCCAATGCCTTCAGTTTCTGCAGCCATGTGTCTTACTGTTCAAACTCTGTCATGCTCCTAAGTGTCTGAGGGCCTTGGAATATATGGGTAGGAGTCAGTGCTGCCTGAAGTTAGGCATCTAGCGTAAGGAATTAATTTAGGATGAGTCACCCTTTTGCTTTCTTCATTGACTGTAGTGGGAGCCTACACAATCAACCCCAAAGAAGAGCAAAACCTTTCAGACAGCCAGAGTTAGGTGAGATGAAGCCTTACCCCAAAGTAGCTTCACTGAAGCCAGTGTGACTGCAGAGCTGCTCTTCTTTGGCGTGATTCTAAATACTTTGCTGAGCAAGGACCAGTACATGTATTTGGAAAGAAATAATGAATGTAGTTTGCTTTCTTGAAGAAAAGGACATACTTAGCTTTAGAAATCTCAACTCTCTTCTTCACAGATCTCTTTGACAACTACATGCAGCAGGATGCACATGAGTTTTTAAATTACCTGCTCAACACCATTGCAGACATTTTGCAGGAGGAGAAGAAACAGGAAAAGCAAAATGGGAAACTGAAAAATGGCAATATGAATGAAGCTGAAGAGAATAATAAACAAGAACTCACCTGGGTGCATGAGATTTTTCAGGGAACACTGACTAACGAAACTAGATGTTTGAACTGTGAAACCGTAAGCATTGGGATGAGTTTTTTTTGTTGTCGTTGTCCATTAATAGATAGATACATTATATATATAAAAATATATTAATCTTTTCAGACATCTGAGAATTGTGGATATTCCTGTAGACTTTACTTCTTGAAGTGAGTATATTCTTTTCTAAAAATTTATTTTTCTAAGCATTACTTGGCTAGCCTATGCCAAGTCTTGCTGTCCTAATACATATCTCTAAAGCTAAAATCCTTGCTAGTTAATCAGTACCCTTCCTTATTACTGTAACTTTGGGAGAAGACATTCACATCATTACTCCACGGATAAGTGAAGTGTTAAGATGAATTTTATTTAATTCAATCCTAAGAATGTGACTGGCATACAGAGGGTTTGCTATTAACAAACCACGTTTTCTTTTATCTCCCTAATATTTTCTAGAGGATGCTGTCAGTTAGATATTTCTTGTTTGAAGTATAAGTAAAAGTTAGTTTTAGTTAGGAAACCTGATTGCACGTCTCTTATAAATTTCTGTTGTTTTCAATCACATACTCCTATTTAAAGGGAAAAGAAATAATAATAATAAAAAGTTTATCTCTGATGTTGCTATGTGAAAGAGTAACACAGACAGGAAAAAGGTCAGTTTTGGGGAGAATAGTGACGCTAACTTTCCAAAAACGTTGGAATTAACTTCACCTAACCTTTGCTTTGTAAAAGGTAGATGTCAGGGATGAACTAGTTTTCTCAGCTCCTTCTGTAGATGACAGAGATTGCAAAGTAGCTCCTGCAGGAAGCGCTCTCCATCTGCTTCTGGGCTGTTTCATGAAACAAAGTTTTTAGCAGTATCAGGTATTCTGCTCCATACATCTTGTCCTGGCTCCACGGTGTTACTGAGCTGTTGCAATTGCTGGTGGAGCAATGCTGTGAACTGGGTCAGCAAGTTGATCTGACCTAAGAATAATGTGATTTTAACTCAGACCGGTACTGCTACCAAGGACTTCCTCTAAACAAATGCAGCTTTAGATTATCTGCATTAAGATGGGAGAAGGTGCTCGGAGGAGGTATCTTCGGACAGCAAACTAGGGTTAAATATCTAACTTTAGATAGCTGACGTTAGGTGAGATAAACCCTGCCCAGGTCCTACCAGATGTGTAAAATAACATATTCTGATATTTCTAACCAAAAAGAATAGCTCTGTTCTCCAAGAAAATATGCCTTCTACTGGGATTTGGGTCAGAGAAGGAGGAAAAAGAGATACGGTGATAGTCAACATGAAAGGAGAGGTTGGACCAAGTTTGGAACAAGCTTATATAAGGGAAAATGTGAAAGAGAAATTGAAAATTAATTCTTTGATTTATTTCAATTATAAACTACCAAGTAGTAACAGCAAGTTAAAATAAGTGAAAGGGTAGAATTATTTTTTAACTGACAAGCTTCTTTAAACGGTTGGGTCTAATTCTAAATTAATGTCCAGTGTTTACTCAGGCAAACTGTACTGAAGTCGGGATGTGTCCCTGGGTAATAGCAAAACTGCACAATGCCCTATTTGTAATTCAGAGTGACCAAGCTTTATGGAAAAAATATCACTACTCAGGATATTTTTCAAATTTTTTTTCCTTTTATTATTGTACCTTTAAAACTTTGAGAAATAGTAAAATGAATTAAAAGATGTTCATGTACTAAAATATTCATATATAGTGCATGAAGAATCATCCAGATTCCAGCAGTTCTTATTCTCACTTTAAAAAAAGTGCAGTTTGAATCTGTTTTTTCAGCTACCTTTAGTTTAGGTCTGTATTTTTTGAGCTCCAGCTAGCTTATCTTCCTTCCCCTTTCAGTAAATATTTGATGTGCTGAAATCAAGAACAAAATTCCTAGCTGCTTTGTGGTATTCAGATGAAACGCTGTACTTGCCAAAGACTTTTCCAAGTATTTAGTCCCTTTTTTAATATGCGCTGTGTCTGACAGAAGTGTCATTCCAGCTGCAGAGACACAATGTTCTCTGACGCTTTGTTGTTCTATTGCTCAAATTCTGACTGTATGTTTATACTGCACTCGATTGCTGCCAGTTTTGTGGTTTCCTGTCCTCTGTGGGTCAAATCATGTCTCAGGGAGGATTTTTGTTTGAGGAACTGCTGGTCATTTTAATTGGATGCATGTGATGCTTCTGTACATCTTTGATAATACCAACATTTGTGCTGCTAAAGGTGTTCCTCTGGACTGGTATGTGCTGCATTCACTGTGTTTATAGGGTTCCTGATGTAACACAACGATGAGCTGAAAGCAGTACATAATTTTCACATCCATAGAATTGTTAAAATCTGAGCACAAGGGACTTGCATCAGAACAAGGGATTCAACCCCTCACAGAAGTTCTTGATTTGAACTTCACTATCCTATCATCTGATTTAGTTATTCTAAGGAAATGCAGTCATAGAAGGCAAAATATGAAGTGTTCCTGCAGCATTTTATAAACAGAATTGGTTGTTCTGAATATGACTAAATTCATGTACAGTAAGTGGTTCTGCAGTCTTTTTGACTCAGTTGAACAACTATCCATTAGAATGATTTTTTTTTTTACATTATTTCACCTTTAAGATTAAAGACTCTACATGAAAAATCATTTTCAAAGCAAAAATCAAGATCTATCTTTCTGAAAATGCTTAGAATTACTTTTTAAAATAAAAACTCCTTACTAGAATTTTTCTCCTCTTATTCCATCTAAATAACATCGGAAAAATTGAAATTATTTTGCAAAATATCATCACTTTGCCATTTTTACCTTTAACATTTAAATTTTTTAATCAAAATCATTGACGGGGAACAATATTCAATGGGGAAATGCAGCTGTGTCAACCACAGATATAAAACCATCCTTCTGACTGATCAGTGGAGAGAAAATATAACATGGTTAAATATGACATTTCTTGACAGATACTTATTTGGAAGATATCTTTATTGCATCCTTAATAGTGGAAATAATTATGTAGGGCATAAACTGTGATTACATAGTGTAATATATTATACAAAGGTTAAATAAATTTCCAGTAAAATGAGAAACTAGACTGTGTTGTATAACAAGGGAACACACTTAATGCAACAGTCACAGCTAATATAGGGGATGATGGTCTTCCTTTAATGCATGGTAGACTGCGGTCACTGGTCCATGATTGGTGGGTTTGGATAACAAGTTAAATGATGTGAAAGCTGGATTGGTTACTAATAAATATAGTCACGCTGAAATAGAAAAAAAAATTAAAGCATTACGATAATTTTTTTAATTTATGTATTTCTGCAGAAATTGTTCTATCTTTAGCATTTGCATGCAGATATAGAGTACTTAGATGTATGGCTTTTTGCTAAGTCTCTGTTTTACATGTATATTTTTTTGCAACAGGTTAGTAGCAAAGATGAAGATTTTCTTGACCTTTCTGTTGATGTGGAGCAGAACACATCAATTACACACTGTCTAAGGTAAATGAATACATCTCTTTGGCTGATAGTTCTGTCTGAATTTGCTAAATATCCAAGTCTAGTAGTAGGTTCAGAAAAGAGAAGTAGGATAACATTGGGTTTTGAGCTTTTCCTAAGCAGAAGAAAAAGACTGTGAACTGGCTGTTTCCTCTAATGACAAAATATACATTAATGTACTTTGTTTTACTGTCTTTCTCTTTCAATGTATAAGTTTGAAAGAGAAAAAAATCATCTGTAGGAATTGCTGCAGAATAATAATTGGCTTCAAAGTGATTTAAGTGCGCTTATCTTTAAGCTTCTGCTCAAGTGTTTTGTTGATTAGGACTTATGTGCATATTAAAAGTTGTGTGTGCTATTCAGAATGAGTGGTAGAGTTCCTAGAGGGCAAAAGATTTCAAAAGTCTACTTTTCTGCCATATAATTTTCTTACTCTGTGTCTCATCCTCAAATTACAGGGAGAAGTATTTTATTCTAAGTTTCAGTTTTGCTCCTAGTACACTCTTAACTATTAAAAAAATAATTCAGTGATCAAAATAATTTTCAGGTGGATGGTTATTCTGAGAGGTTTAAAATATCTGGAGTTTTAGCATTGATATAATAAACCAATACTTAGGTTTGAGGCAATAGGTTGCTGCTCTAAGGTAATGATTATCTATTAGTCAAATTACTCTTTCAGACTCCGAAATTGCTACCAACTATTAGATTGTGTGTAACAGTTGTTCTGGAATGCCTAGAAAGTGTTGCCTGGCATCTCACCCCAAACTGAGAGAAGCAGAGAAAGCATATGAGGTACTAACCACTTCCTGAGTGAGAAAGCAGTGATTTCTCTGTGGGTATCACAACTATACTACGTAACAACTGTTGCATTTTAAAGTGCTAGATCCAGAGAGTTTTTCCTTTCTCCATTTCTGTTCAGTCTCCGGGAGGTTACTGTAGCAGTCCTTAACCCTCAAGCAGTCCACACTGCAGTAACTAGCCACATTTTAAAAGGGGAGCAAACTGAAGAGCAGCTTTAGAAATGAGTGCATTATTTTCTTTTTTCCCCTCTTGTTTCTTTGTCTCTTCATATCACTGATAATTGAACCAATATTGGTACTGCAGGCTTTTGTTAGCACATTTGTAAGTTCTTCATAGTAGTCACCACATTGGACTTGTTTGTGTCAGCTTTACGTACCTTTCCCCATGGTGTTGAAAGTCAGTTTGAAATCACATTGACATGCAAAGGAGGCTGAAGTGTGCATCTTCTGAAGTCCTTTCTAACCTGAGTTGTTATTTGATTCTATGATATGCAGTTACTGGAAACTGACTTTCTGTTACAGCTTAGTCTGCTGAACTTGTTAGAAACTGCTGCAGTACATAAATTACCATCTGTCCTTCAGTTTTCTCCAATTTTTTATTTAATTTCTCAGTAGTTAAGCTTCCTGGAAATGTTTTGTTTGGAAAGGTCTTTTTATGCAAGGACACAGTAAAACACTTCAGTATTTTACACTTCAGTAAAAGTACCAGTAGTGTTTCTGCTACTGAACAGCCACTGCACTGCATCTGCACTGAACAGCATCTGCACTACTGCAACCAACAGCTGAATGGTGGAGTTGAAAGAGACCCCAGGAGGTTGGCCTTTGTCTCCATCTCACACAGGATGCTTGTCCAACCTCTTCCAAAAAATCTTTTAGCAGTAGTAGCTCGATTGCCTATCCCAGTCCTTCCTGTTCCTACTATTAACAAGTTTTTCCCGCTGTGTAACGTGAATCGTCCTTGTTTCAGTTCAAGCCCATTTCTACTTGCCCTGTGTATTCTGGACATAAAACAGGCATTGCTCGCCTTCCTTTTAGAAAGAGCCTTTTACTTAAGGGTAGAATGTCCTCACTTTCTGTTGAAGTTAAACAGCCTGAGGTCATTCAACCTTTCCTTCACAGACCGTCTTCTCTAGATCTCTACTTATGTTCATTACTCATCATCCTTCTCTCCAATTGAACCTCTCTCTTGAATTTTATCTTTCTTGAAGTACAGTTGCCTTTTGGAAATAAAGGGAAGCAAAATCTCAGTTTTTCTTTTCTTGGGATGGTAGGTGCAGGTTGCTATTTACGGATTAAACATGAAGAGAGTCATTACCTCACATCTATTCTGATTGTCTTTTACACTAGCAGCATGTCTACTTCTGTTTAGAAAACATATATTTAGTTAAAAAGTGGATTTCTTCTCATTGCTATATGGTATTATCCACTACTAAACAAAGTGTTAATGCTTTGTGGTTTCTGTTAATAGGAATGGCCAAGTTATTATTCTCTTTGGAAACTTCACTGTCTCCTTTTTTTTAATAACTGCTTTGCTGTATCTTTAGAGGTTTAAATGTAACTGCATCGAAAAGGTAAAGAAAAACTATGCAAGGTAACAGTTAAGTAGAATTAATTTCTTTGCCACTACAGATGAATGTACAGTTATTTCTGTAGCTTTACAAATTGAAAAGGTCATTGTGTACGTAAGAGGTCCAATGAATACAAACCTCTGGCATAGTCTAACTCCACAGGATAGAAAATCAGGCCTGAAGCAATAGAAGTCTAATAACAAATATAGTACATATCCATTATTTTTATTTCCACTAGGAGTTGCAAAGTTTATGAGTCAATTTGATCCTGACTTTTAACTAGTCCACCTGTGCTTTTTTATTCCACTAAGAATTCCCTCATCTCTTAAAATAGAAATTTCATATTGTTCATGCATATAAGCAATAGAAAGCATCTTTCACAGTGCGGCACAGAGCCTGTAGAGAGACAAACTGTGGGAGCACATGAGGTCAATGATAAATTAATATGTCATGAGCAGGTGTATTTAAAAATTCCTTTCTACTGTTAAAATACCATATAAGCAGAATGCGTTTGGCCTGTTAATAGAATAGGAAAGAGTTAGAAATGTCTTTAAACTATGTCTGAAGGTATAGAGAAAAGTACCTCAAGCCTGTAGTTCTTGTACATGCAGACATTGCTCCAGTCACTGATCTGTTGTTTTAGCTGTGCAGCACACATTAGGAGAGCCATGCTGAAAATTCTCGATTGGTGAAACAGCTACAGAAGTTGCAGTTGCATAGGGCAGCAAAAGCTAATCTAATTGTCACCTGCATAGCTCCCTTCCCCCAAGGAAAGAGTTATTACTTGTAAATACACCACCTGTTTGGTTCCTGTTACAGAAAAATGTATTAATATGTGCTGAATAAGTGAATTAGTAGTGCCTCTAAATTCTGTAACTCTGCCTCACTTGCTTTGGTGTCACAATTACAGATGTAATTCCCATAACAGTCTACTTAACCATTTAAAATGTTAGATATTAGGGAAAGTGCAGAGTCCTGCATCTGGGC
>NW_010166695.1:0-826 GCF_000695765.1 Mesitornis unicolor
GGGGGGCAATGCGCGGTTCTCCTATGAAAGCGCTTTCCCGGGCTCCGGTTCAGGGCGGGGATCGGTACCTCGGCCTCGGCGCAATTTTTTTTAGTGCCAGGGGGGTGGCCGCCGGCCCTCGGCGCAGCCCTTTTAGCGCCGCCCGGCACCGGGGATGGCTCTTAAAAGAGCCTCCGGCTTCAGCGTTTATCGCTCCAGCTTAAAACTCGCCGAGACGCCTGGGTTTCACCGCAGCGAAACGTGAATCCCCACCAAAAAAGGGGAAGTGGGCGGGGCCGAAGCCCGACAAAGAGGAGCGGCACGCCGGAAGTATCTAGTCAGTCGAGTTCCGGCTCCGAATCAGACACCAGTGGGGATGAGCGGGTCACGGCAGATTCAAACTCAGAGGAGGAGGAAAAGAAAATAGTTACAGCTAAAAGCAAAAATATCCCCGTAGCGAGCGAGCAGCAGCGGCTCACGAGTCTGCAGGGGGTGCTGAGAAGCGGCGGCGGACCCGGTTTGGGGGTCGGTATCTCGACTTCGGCGCAGCTCTTTCAGTGCCGCTTTCCCCCGGGGTTAACGGGGTCTGCCGACCCTTCCGGGGCGGGCTCTTAAAAGAACCTTTGGCTTTAAACTTTATTGCTCCACCCTAAATCGCGGCTCTCAGCCGCCGCCCGGCCCTCGGCCTCCCCCGCTGAGCCGCCCGGATCCCCCGCTCCGCGCAGCGAAGGCGCCTCCGGAGCCCGGCGCGGCTCCTCTCGGCGGACGGAAAACGCCGCTGCGAGAAGGGGGGGTCACCCGTTGCTAAAACAGAGCTGTCGCCATCAAGGCAATAAAATGAGGACTT
>NW_010166696.1:0-3468 GCF_000695765.1 Mesitornis unicolor
TATAAAAAATAAATTTATATAAAGAAAAAAACACTAAAAAAATCAAATCACTTGGGCAAATAATGTTTAGAAGTCTAGAAAAACATATCATTAACAACTCTTCAAGTTATTTAGCAAGTATGTCATCAACACAGTATCAAAATAAAGACATTTCAAATATGTAGAGTGTAATTCTCTATTTAAATGACCATTCAGGTCAATATTTGTAGAGTCAACTTATTCCTACAGCTTAAACACCTAAAATGTATCACTTCCACCAAGCTGGTCTTCAGGTGGACACCAAAAATTGTGCAGGCTTTCACTTTCACAATGAAGTGAAGAGCAGCAGAGCCCGATTTGCTCCACCTCATTTCTCCTTGTACAAAATTATGAGGACGATAATTTGGAATATTTTGGGTAAGTTAAAAAAACATCCTCAGAAAAATAATGAGGACAAATAGTTCCTCTTGTCTCCCTTACCACACAGGTTGATTTCTGGGGGTTTTAGCCATCCCTGGGGGGCAAAACCCAACCAAAAGAACCCCCCTGCCCTACCTCACTACAGTAAATTCTTCCTATTTGCTTAAATGAGCATTTGCCACATTGTTTTTGCTGTCTGAAGGGGAAAAGCTGCTCATATGCTTTGCCCTCCCTTTTATTTGAGGGGTTTCCTAGCACTTTTTAAATGCAAATAACTCGATGGCCGTCCCTCACCATCTGGTGCTGCTCGGTACCAGCAGCTCTCGGTTGTCGCAGAGCTCAGGCTGGCAATTTAGGCTCCAGTTTTGGGGAAGAAAACCAGCATTTGATATACAACCATTGAAAGATAACCTCGAACTGACCCATTCCTGCCACTTAAATCAACTCCATACACAAACGAGAGCCAATTCCGAACTCAAAATGCAATATAATAAACCAAAGTAAGCTCCCGGTGTCAAATAGCGCTCCGGTTAATCAAGTTTAACTGCTGCAACCCTTCAGAAACATTCATCATCCAGATACGCTCAGAACGAAAAAAGTCTCTGAGTATCAATATTAATTTGCAAAAGCACATGTAGTTTGTGAAGAAAAAAAACCCCAGCTCGTTACTTTACATCCTACCCACTCAATTTTGTCCCAGCACAACACAATCCTGACTTAAAAGGGCTTACTTTTAATAAACTAGAAGTGATTTCACAGTAACGATGGCTCTCAATATGCAGTATTTTACAGTGGAACCACCACAGTATTTTCATTAAAGTCTTCAACTGGTGTGAAACCTCCAAATTAACTGCCTCAGAAAACAAGCACTTCCAAAGCATTCAGTGCCGTGGACTTGGCTGAACTTTATAATCATTTTGGATATCAGAAATACTTGCCAAGTTTTCCAGGGACAGTTTCCCAAACCACTTCTGATTTAATTCTGGATTGCCAGCACTGAAGCACATCAGGTTTTCTTTTCATTTAAGAATTAAACTGTATAAAAAGCTGAACTCTACAAGCTTACCTGCAGTGCTCCTCTGTGCCAGGAGCAGAAACTCTACTTAAAATGACCACACAGTTTCAATTTTAGTTCAGAAAACTACCCTGAGGCTTTGGTAGCTACGTATTCTTTCTAGTCCCCAAATGACAACAAATTGAGTACATTCAACTACCTACAGATAAATAAAAATCCCACTCAGTAGACACAGCAGAAATAAAGAGAGTTCATGTGTTACCATCACCCAAACAGATAAACTGCTGGTCAAACCACTGACTTACTGCCCTCCCCACTACTGAAATGGGCTCTTAACGTATCAGACTTATTTTTTTAAGAAATTTAATATCTTTTAAACTGCACTGTGTGCACAGAACGTCCAAAAATTGCCTTCACTGCACGCACAACAGTCTGCCTTGTGCTATTGGCCTGTGAGGAGCATGAAGAAGCATGCAATTAGCTCCGCTGGATTACTTATTCTTATTATTTATTCCTCTTATTATTTATTCAATACATCTTACATTGCTTATTATATTATTATGATACGTATTTATTATTATTATTTATTCAACACATCTTACATTGCTAAAATGGGTATTTCAAGTGCTTGCAAACACGCTGGGCTTTGACAGGACAGACATCTCAGCTTCACGTAAGCTGCCTCCAGTTTTCATGTCATGAAGAACTCTACAGTTCCTTATTACATATATAATGATACAATGCTTGTTCCAGCAGTTTTCTTGCTTTTCTCTCTCTTTTTCTCTCAAGTGACTGGAAGGATAAGGTTATTTTAAGCAGGAGCACTGAGGAAACCTGAGGTCTGTGATTGTGGACAAGGCACAGAGAGAAGAGGAGGAAGGACTCTGGTTAAGTTATTCCGGTTTCTCAACTTTCTTCAATTAGACTGAAAAAAATACCCCATTACAGCTGCCAGTAGCTTGGCAATGTCAATTATTGAAGTTCATTAAGAATTCTGCAGATCTGATGTGGAAGATCACGTTGTCCGCTCATCCCCGGACCAGACTCAATCTGTAGCTGACATGGCAAGATCTCGTTACATTACAAATTACTCAGTAATTTTGCCATAGAAAGGGGAAGGGCCTTGAAAATGAAAGTCCAACAAATACCCTTGCTACTCACTCTGCAGCAGATCGCTCTGATCTTGAGGAAATTCTACATCTGAAATCACTGCCTCCAACTTGAACGCTCAGAAAAAACATTTCCCATCAGTTAAAAGATGATTTTCTTTTTTTTTTACTTATCAAAGCCTGCTAATCAACAAAGGATCTTTTCTACCACAGTTACCTGACCCATTAATGCACTATTGGAATAAAGCAGTTTACTAAATCAATGCTACAAGCCTTCAGCAATATGTGAACATGCCACAGAAATGGTGCCAGACACTCAGCTTGCTGAAGGCTAAAGATCAGTCACTGCAGGAAGGAAAACATTTCAATTTTTCAGGATGTGTTTTCTTGTTTCAAGAGCTACGAAACTTTAACTCCATAAAAGATACAAAAGACACGAGGAACTTAAGACTTGTAAAAGGACATGAGAAATGTAATGAGATCTGTAGCTTCATTTTCAACTTTCTACTAGTTTAAAGCCTGTAATTTTCCCCATCCTTATTGATACATCTACGGGATGGCTAAAACACTGCTTCAATTACCTTAATCAAGAGGAGTCTCAAAATTGCAGTAGAATTGCCAATGGCTTGGTCATGTATTTTTAATTCCTTAGCTTCTCAAGCCTGGGATGTGTACGCTGGTGATACACCACATCTGCAATAAGAATGGCCAGTGCACTGGGCACTGGTGAGGCTGCACCTCGAATCCTGGGTTCAGTTTTGGGCCCCTCACTCCCACAAGGACATTGAGGGGCTGGAGTGTGTCCAGAGAAGGGCAGCGGAGCTGGGGAAGGGTCTGGAGCACAAGAATGATGAGGAGCGGCTGAGGGAGCTGGGGTTGTTTAGTTTGGAGAAGAGGAGACTGAGGGGAGACGGTATGGCTCTCTACAAGTGCCTGAAAGGAGGG
>NW_010166697.1:0-303 GCF_000695765.1 Mesitornis unicolor
CAAGGAGCAGCGCCGTGGGGCTGGGGGCACCCATGGACACGGGGACCGATGCGGCCAAGGCCGCGGCAGCAGAGCCAGTGACAGCCACCACCCTGCTGCTGCAGCACAGGCAGAGCCTGCCCCGTCCTGCGCTCTGCAGGAGCAGGAGGAGGGCCCTGCTAAACCTGTTCTCTCCCTGATCCTGTTACACAATGCAGCAGGTGAAGGGAACACAACGAGATGGAAAATATTTGGATTCCGGTGAAGCATTCGAGCCTCCCTCTCACAAAAACAGACTCTGGGCACCAGTGTGGATACTGGGCT
>NW_010166697.1:347-1306 GCF_000695765.1 Mesitornis unicolor
GGGCTGTGGTTTAACATCGGCTCCGTCATGGAGAGACGTGGGGCGGGTACAGGGGAACGGCGCCCGTCCCGTACAGCGCAGGAGCCTGATCCTCAGAGGGGAGAGAAGAGCAGAGCATGGGCAGAAAACCTGGGAAATCAACCAGGAAAAATGACCGGTTGCAAGCAGGGGACACCAAGGGAGGGACATGGAGCCATGGCCAGCACAGCAGGATGGGCAGAGCAGGGCTCTCCTGTCCCAGGGCACGAGGGGCACCCACTCACTGAATCAGCAAATCATTTTATTGGAAAAGACCTTTGGGATCATCGAGCCCAACCATGCCCTGGCCACCACCAAACCATGGCCCCAAGTGCCACATCCACACGGTTTGTGAACCCCTCAGGGATGGGGACTCCACCACTGCCCTGGGCAGCCCCTGCACGGCCCCTGAGAACCCTTTGGGGAAGAAATTTCCCCCAAAATCCAACCTCCCCCTCCCCTGGCACAACTCGAGGCCATTTCCTCTCATCCCATCGCTTGTTATGGGGAGCAGAGACCAACCCCTCCTCGCTACCCCTTCCTTTCAGGAGCTGCAGAGGGACTGAGGTCACTCCACGCACCCTCCCTGCCCATCCCCAGGAGATGCTCTGCAGGGGGGGTCCTGGTTTAATACCTGGGCACTGGGAGAGGACTCTGTCCCAGCAGGACCTGGGAAACGCTGCCACTGCGCTACCACCCCCCTGCATTGGCAGGGAGGCCTGGAAACCTTCCCTTTCGCTCCATGCCCACAGTCCCTCGTGCCCAGCAGCTCCGGAGCAAACACTGCCATCCCTGTTCTGTTCCCACTGCTGAGAAAAAGGGACAGAGGTGGCCTTTTCCACTGCCCAGATAAGACCCTGCAGGCTGAAGGCAATCCAAGGCCTGTTATTTCCTGGGCAGAGGACGCACTCTCGCACACCCCTGGCCTGTGGATGGGGGAA
>NW_010166698.1:0-469 GCF_000695765.1 Mesitornis unicolor
CTCTCACAATTAGGGTTTATATTCTGCAGGCACTGGTTTTGGCCTAAAATCTGTGTGTGTTACCACTTCTGCATGGGAAAAAAAGGCCCGTTTTGAGACTGGAAATGAAAGCTAAAGGCAAAGGAAGCATTTGCTGCAGCAGCATGGACACAGCTGCCCGAGGCGGCGCTGGCCAAAAGCGACAGCTTAGCAGCCATAACAACGAGTAAAAATAACCAGGGAACCAGAGCGCTCCTCAGCAGTAACACTGGGACAAGGAAGCCCTTTGACATTACTCCACTTACATTTGGGGAGCGGGCTGAGCTATGCAGAGCCCTGCTCATCCGCTGGGATCGGCCTGCAACGACTCCACGGGCGATGGTCACCCATGGTCAAAAACTCTGGTCCCGTTTGTGTGATGTTTCGTGCACTTATGACAAAATAAATACTTATTTGGGCCTAAAACCCTGCGGGTCATTAGGAAGTGAGC
>NW_010166699.1:0-861 GCF_000695765.1 Mesitornis unicolor
TGAGTCCTTCCCACAGGCTGCAGTTCTTCATAAACTGTTCCAGCATGGGTCCTTTCCATGGGGTGCAAACCTTCAGAAATTGACTGCTCCAGTGAAGGTCTCCCACGGGGTCACAAGTCCTGCCAGAAGACCTGCTCCAATGTGGGCTTCTCTCCACGATGCCACAGGTCCTGCCAGGAGCCTGCTTCAGTGTAGGGTCCTCTCTGTGGGGTTACAGCCTCCTTCAAGCATCCACCTGCTTCACTGTGGACCTCATTGGGCTGCAGGGGGATGACCTGCCTCACCATGGTCTTCACCATGGGCTGCAGGGGAATCTCTGTTCTGGTTTCTGGAGCACCTCCTCCCCCTCCTACTTCACTGACCTTGGTGTCTGAAGAGTCGTTTCTCTCACATATTCTCACTCCTCTCTCCAGCTTCTGTTGCTCAGCGGTTTTTTCCTCTTCCTGAGTATGTTATCACAGAGGTGCTACCACAATTGCTGTTTGGCTCAGCCTTGGCCAGTGGTGGGTGTGTCTTGGAGCTGTCTGGAATCGGCTCTGTTGGACATGGGGGAGGCCTCTGGCATCTTCTCACAGAAGCCATCTCTGTAGTCCTACCAAAACCTTGCTACATAAACTCAATACACTAGGGCACAGGTAATCTATGGAATGTGCTATATTTCAGGAGGCAGGGGGAAAATGGGGTAAGAACCAATGGCAGAAAATCACATCAGCTGGAGCACACAGTAACAATATCAAGCCGAGACTTTCAGAGGTCACTTGAAAGGATTCAATTTCCTCTTTGGAGGCACCCTGAGAAACACAGTTTTTCTCAGAAAAAAAAAAATATTTTAAAGGCGCATCTGTGGCTAGTCTCCTGGAT
>NW_010166700.1:0-2173 GCF_000695765.1 Mesitornis unicolor
AGGTCCCTTCCAACTCCTCACATCCTGTGGTTCTGTGTGTGACTGAACATACCAATTCAAGGTAGTTTTTGTTGTTTATATTGCTATGTTCATCCGTTGACAGCGGGTTTGATGGCATTTTGGTTGACTGCTAAATCATGCCTTTTTCTCAAAGGAATGGCGCTGCTTTCCATCAGGCTTTTGTTATTTGGGTTTGGTTTTGAACTTTGTTAGCCAGATGCTGAAAACATGATGTGGTTTACATGCCCGTACATGCAGGTATGTGGATGTATATGCGTGCCTGTACATATCTCCTTCTCCCTACCTCACTGCGCCAAATTCCTAGGACTGAAATAATGTTTCCTTTTTCATTTTGAGTTTGTGTGGAGACACAGAGTTCAGTACCTATTAATGAAACAACAAAAACTTGTCTGTGCATAACTAATAAGGTTAATTTATGATATTCAGAGTCTTACTGGATGGCTTAGGAATAAGAATAAGGGAGCAAAATGAGCACAAATAACGACAGCAGAAACTTGGTCTCAAGCTCTTTCTTCACTTGGGGCTCATTTTCCTGCTCAGATGTATTTTGTGATAACCTCACACGTGATTTCACACATGCACCAGGCTTTGATTCACTTGAACCTTTTGGTTGCAAATCACTAACCAAATATTGTAGGAATTAAGTAGTGTAGGTCCTGTCATACCTATATTTTCTTTTCAAGTCCCTGGTCTCCTTGCCAGGACAAATCCATAGTGTTCTCGTCAGTATTTGCTAAGATTGGTTTTTTACTCAAATCCTGATTTCATTGGCTGGCCTATAAATTAATTCAGTCCCAAATGATCTGAAATCTTTCAGAATTTGAAATGATGCCTCTTGAAATTTCAAAACCAAGACACAAAATCAGGCGTTTTCCATGGCTGTGTGGATGGCCAGTCTTGACCTGCAGTGAGCAAAACTTCTCAGTTGTCGAAACTTTAACTGTATAAAGAAAAGTGTCATTAAACCTTCCCTTTTTTCTGCCTCTTTCAAATAGCCATATACTTTCCATAGGACCAGCTTTATTTGATGGAGTTTTATTTTTAGGAAGCTGGTGAGGAACTCCACACATTTAACATAAATATATACACATATATATATATGTACGTGTTAACTAAAGAGTACTGCAAGTAGCAGACAAAATAGTAGCTTTGAAGAGTGATGGCAGTGATGTATGCACAGTAAATTAGGAAGATTTGTGTGAAATCCTTTATGCTGTTCTGGAGATCAAATGTAAATCTCCATGGAGAACGGAAGTTACCTGCTATGGGTATTAAACAGAAGCTAAGTATGAAAGAGGGAGCAAGCGAGTAAACTAAGGAGAATAATTTAATTATGAATGTTCCTTTTTTGAACATTAATAGATACTGATGTCTTATTCAGACTGATTTGTAAGTGTGTGACATGGATTTTTATAGATTTCCAGTGACTGAAGGCTGGAGATGTGATACAGCCACCACAGTTTTGATCTCTCTTCAGTCGTAAGCCCTGGGAGCTCACACTGGGACAGGGCCACAAGGTCCCACCTTAGCTTAACAGTATCAATATAACCAAAAAATATTTATTATTTCCAGTATAATTTATATATAAATATATATATAACAATATAACAAAGTGGGAAAGTCTCTTCTTGATAATCTGATTATATCACCTTAAAGAGAACGTGCAGATAAACTGGGCTGCAGTCAACTGTTGCTCTAAAAGTGTAACAACCCTTTCCAACCCAGCCTGGGCTTGCGAGGATGAAATAAATCAGGAGATTACTGTACATGTTTGTGGTTTCCAACTTCTGTAGACGTATTCTGCCAGCAAGTGTTTCAAAGCTAATTCAGTTTTTTTCCCTCGCAATTCTGTGAATGATTTGGGTGCTTTGACACAAGAATTCACCAATTAAGAAACAAGCAAAAAGACTTTTAGTTAAAACTCACCACATTTGTTCGAGTCGTTGAAAAGCAGGAAATTACTGTTGCTCTCCAAAAAGCAGCTGTGTGTATACAGTGACATTTTATTTAATGATTCAAATTATAGCATAAATATACATTGTATTACTTGTTATTCTCATTTGTGTTACAATACCACAAAAGAGCCTTCAGCGTGGATGTCAGCTGTAACAACTGAGGCTTTACACATATATATATACACACACACATATAT
>NW_010166701.1:0-22519 GCF_000695765.1 Mesitornis unicolor
CATTTCCCACAACCCTCTGCACCCGACCATCTCGCCAGTTCTCCACCCAAGAGAGGGTAAAATAAAGACTTTTACTGTGTATTTGCAGTTAACCAATCATCCAGACCTTTAGACTTCATGCCACTGGTCACAATCCTCTGTGTTAGTTGCTTAGCCATTTTTATATCCACCTTGCTATCTGCTATCTACCCCACACTTCAACAGGGCCCATTAGGGCCCATGGACTTATGGATGTTCTGTTTGCTTAAGTATATCCTCTTTCACCAAGGGTACATCTTCTTTGCTCCAGACTTATCCCCTGGTTTCTGGCTGGTTTTACTAGTAAAGACTGAGGAGGGCTTCAGTACCTCAGCCTTTTCCATGCTGTATATCAACAATGCCCCTGTGCCCAGTCAGCAGCAGGCTCGTGTTACCTCTAGTCTTCCTTTTGCTGCTTATATACGTATAGAAGCCCTTTTCATTGCATTTGACATTCCTTACCAGATTCAACTCCAGCATAAACAATAATCATGATGTTTAAAGTTTCATAAACTTAAATATCGTAGGTATATTTATCTTGTCCAGAATTACAGATTTTTTTTTACCTTTGTGGTCAGATCAAAAAAGAAAAATTCTGTAGAAATGTGAACTATTCTGATTCATCCAATGTACACAGCTGATCATATGTGTAAGTTCCCCTGTGAGCACTTTTAGACAGATCTGAAAAATCTGTTCTAAAAGCAAAATAAATCTATTGCTAGGTGTGAAATGTATCATGGGAAGTTTTCACTGCTCTAAGCCATAAACTCTGGATGCTAATTTATTTTACGTGAAGTCTTGAGTTTTTCCACTACCTTTTAAACTGCAATTTTTCCCAGAGCAAAAGCTATTTCTCACCCCTATCTTCATGAATTCATGTTGCTTGTTATGAGAGAAGAAAATCTGAGAGTAATATCAGCTAATTTTTAGAGGCAGAGAATACCATTTTTATGGTAACTCTAGCTGAGACTGCTGAGTGTAGGAATTCAAAACAACTACAAATTCTCAGCCTTATATAACAATGCAAGACAGTAGCCATCAAGTCAGCTCAATACTCTAATTCAGTCTTCATGTTCAAATATTCATTATTTCTGTCAAGTGCTTATTTTGAAAGATAATTTTTACCCTCTTTGATCTACAGTGGTTGTATTCTGTGTTTTATTGCTTTGATGTTTAGTGAAGAATGATAATTGTTATTGCAGGATAGAGGATGACCATTTGAAAGAAATACATTTTGATGCATAACCTCTTAAATTAGTCCTATATAGTAATATATACAGATTTATATTACAGGTATGCATTTCTTCTTTAAAAAGGTTTCATCATTAAAAATAAGGTTGCTATAGGTTAATAAAACAACCCAGCAGTTGGTCTGTAATACCTTATGTTACATTTATATCAGGCAACCTGGCTGGTTTTGAGCTTTACTCGGAGCTATTTTGGGAACCAAACAAAACATATAGTTTTCAGTGGTAGGCTAAAATGACCACTTTGTCACTATGATAATGTGTTATATACCAGTACCAGTTACAAATGCCATTTAAATACAACATTTTTTATGCTGAACATTGAATGATTACAATGATAACCAATTATCACTTTTACTGTTACTCTTGACATTTGTCAGAGGAACGACATGTGGCAATTGCTTACTATGTCACGATTCATTTAGAGCAAGGTTACAGAACAGAAATCAACAGTTACTGGCCATTAAATTGAAAAGGAATACCTAAGCTTTGAAAAGGGATGCAGAAATTTTACAAATGCCAGGTGTTTAAAATAAAAAAAACTGTTAGCTGCAGCATTCCCAGAAGGCATCAGCAGCAACTAAAAGCTGAACTTTAGACAAATGTAAAAAAAAATAAATGAGAACAAATACGAAACTAGGGTAAAAATAACAGCCTCCCGAAGATCTACTAAAAAACCCACATAAAAATGCCTAAATAAACAAAAAAATCCCAAATGACTGAAGAACAGAGGAAATAAAGGAAAAAGGAAAAAAAAATCTAAACAACCTAAAAACAGAAAGCAAAATGTTCCACCAAAAGGATAAAAAGTGAAAAAAATCCCAAATTGCTGATGTCTTCTCTGCCAGAACATGCAAAAACCATGTTATTTTGCACAGTTTTCAAAACATGCAAAGTGAAAACAATCACCCCTCTAACTGCTGAAGTCTCTCTTTGCTGCATTCTTGGAGTGTAATCCTGCTTGCCAACTAAATAGACAATCTCTTCTCATACTAATTTTAGTCATATCTTGTGAGCTAAATGCAAATTTGAGCTGTATGTGCTTTGTCATTGCATGTTGCATGTTTGCGCAAATACATTCGACTGCATCTCTCTTAGTTTCCAGAAAGAAACTTTTCTGATCAAAAAGAATTAACAGTTTCTACTGCTAAGTCATTATTTGCAGCTGATAACTTCTTCTATTTGATTATTTGATTAAATTATCTTGTTTGTGACAACAACAAAATACTTCTTGATTACTATATATTAGTGATGAATGATTTATGAGTTAGATAAAAGTAGCCTTTTTGCCAATCATCATTTTGAAGACATGATCATTTATGGAAACAAGGAAAACAATATTTGCAGGGACAAGCAGTATTTATTCAGTTTAGTGAGACTGTGGCTCCAAAGAGGTGTTGAACCAACTGAACAGCTTGGAGCCATTAAAAAATGGGAGTTCTTGTTCCTCTATCCTACCCTCCATATTACTGTGTTAGCATTACACTCCTCTGAAGGCAAATGGAACTCACTAAAACAGCAGTAACACTCAACTTGGATAGTTTTCTGCCTTTTTAAAGTGTTCAATGGCTCAGAGAAGGATTATAGAAATACTAAGGCTAATGGAAGGGCACAGAATTGCAGTGGAAGCTGGGAAATTAAAAAATAAATGAGGAAGAGCAGGAAAAAAAGAGAGGGGAAAGATTCCTTCTCTCTTTTATGAGAGAAAGAACCTGTAGCTGTTAAAAAACACAGGCACCTGCTTCATATACATCCTTCTTAAGTTCTGGCAAACACCTATTTATTTAACCTCTGTAATGAAGAATCAATAATATTTAAACAACACTAGGTTTTCAAACAAATCCACTATTGGGCTAGCATTTTTACCAGTTTCAGGCTACTGAGCAAATCTCCAGCAAAAAATCTGTTGAATTTGAGGGGATAAATGCAAGATCCATCCCCAGAATGTCATATTCTAACTCTGGAAACTCATGTCAATAGGGCCAAAGAAAACAGTTCAAAATCAATCATACCTTAGTATGGCTGAATACAGCCTGAAGAACTTTAACCATGATTTATATGAACATAAGCCCCCAGCTTGTTTTTCTAAAAATAATCTTATTTTTGTTGCCTCATTGGTTTATGCCAGCCTGGAACACCTTGCATGTGGGAAAAGCAAGGAATTGATTTAAATTAAGAACAGATCACAGCCAAGAATGTAACAGCTCGTCTTGAATTACAACTTACTTTAGGTGCTCAAAAGAAAACACATGACACCATTATTTAAAAGGTCAAATTATACTAAAATACAACGCCCTTAAGGCATCCAACACATGTCAATCTTTTTCTTTTCTGATGAAAATGAAAAAATCTCTAATCAAGATCTTTGTAAGGAGATTAAATTCATGAAGAGAGGGAACGTGAAGGTGTACCTTATATCTATTAATTCACCTCCCCAGCATATGACAGCTCTTAAAAGATACATTGATCAAAAGTGCCATTGAAAAAGCACATTTCTCTGTGATTACCATTTCTACATAATCATATAGATCTGGGGTTTTTTGGTCTTTGCATATTACACGTGTAATTCCTCTTGTAATTAATTTGTAGTAATACAACGAAGTATTATCTTTTTATGAAATGTATAAAGGTTACTAGCTGCATTTCAATGAGTAAATTAACAAACCTCCAAAGAAACAAGTGGAGATGTAATAAAAGAAAGAGCATTTAAGTTGATGCTTCCATTAAATTAAGAAAGAGCATTAAGATGAGTCCTTTAAGAACTCTGACAACATGGTTATATTACCATTTTTCCTGTCTCTTTAAAATTACTTCTGTGGGATAAGAATATTACAAGCACTGACAGTGTCTATATATATAAAGATATGCATACGTATATACAACTCAGTGAAACCTTGAATCTCTGAAAACCAATAGAAATAATTTTCAAGTGTTACAGAAGACACAGTTTCCAAAATAATCTGTAGAATTACAAAAATCACAGTGGCTGGTAATATGATATATTTACACTTTTGCAGAAGTCCTAAAATGAAAGATTAAGCTGACCATGTCCTTTCATGATTAAAGTTATTTCTGTGTCTCAGAGCTGAGGCAATGAGATTAAAAAGTTGATCAAATAATTTTATTAATGATACGGTACTTAAGCAAGAATGACCAACTGCATGATAAGGATTATTTTTCTGATAAGTCCATATCAGAGAATCTGGGGTCACACAGGATCACGCACTCAACATGAGTCAACAACTATTCTACTGTTATGAAAAAGGCAATCAGATTGGGAAGAATAGAAAGAGCTTGCAAGACACATGAAATTAATCTTCCCTTCTATCTCACACTGGTAACACACCAGGTGTTTACTGAGTCCAATTTTAGGAGGCCAGCATTGAGAAAGATACAACTCAGAGAGTTATAGAAAGCATGGATTTAAAAAAACATAAAGACTGATGGGAAATGCATGAACAAAGGGAAAAAGAAATATTCTTCACATTCCTGTTGGACAGTGTAAGCTTTATTGTATTTAAAATGTAACAAGAACGACTCAAGTTGGACATTAGGAAAAGTCTTTCAAACTCAAATTATAGCAAGGCATCATAATAATTTGCCTGAAGAGGTTAGAGGTCTTTAAGAGCAGGTTAAAAAAAACATTGGACAGGAATGACATAAGCACAGCAGATACTGCCCTTGGTAGAAAATTAAAAGAGCTCTTGAGATATCTACAAGCCCTATTATTCTAAGATTTAAATGACACCTAGAAAGCAAATGGGAAGTTTTCAAGATCAGCTTAGACAATATAATTCATAAGAAACTCTGTGGACACGGAATCTTTGATAATAAGTAAAATATTCAGAAAATTAAAACAAATAGAAGTGTTACATCAACAATTGCTTGATTGTACTTTCTGTGATGATAATATGAGCGACACTGTATTACTATAACAGACTTTGAGCAGGAGAAATACAACATTAGGATATGGAATGCAAAATTAGTTCAAAAGGCACAAAAAGTGAGCTACCTCGGAAGCAATGCTTACTAAAACTGCTATTCCAACTACAAATCTTACATCATATGAGAAAGTTAGACTTTTTTTGTAAATTGTATTTTGTTGAAAATTCAAAAATCATGTCATAAGATTGGAACAGACTTTGTAGAGAAGGGGAGAGAGAGAGAGAAAGGAAATGAACACAGATTAACTAATAAGTTTTAAGAGAAGACAGACCAAAAACAAGGGGAAAAAAATTGCACATACTTGGGCATAGACACTGTATAGAAAACATGGTTTTCTGTTTTACCTTGAAACAGCGAACTGTTTTACAATTCTCTCTTGAGATAAAAGTTCCATGGGGAGTTGTGAAGAATGTAGTCCAATTTATTTTAATGATCAGAGCAGTCAATTAAGTGCCTACACTTACAAGAGAAGAACTGTTTATATCTGGTCATTTTCTTAATAAAGATTTCTCTAAACATTGGACGACTGCATTTGGGAAATGTGAGTAGTCATTATTCTTTTAATGACTAGGAAATTCAATGAAGGTATTGTTATCGTATGTCCTTCAGAATTAGACTATTTTAGGATGATTTTTACAAAAATCCAATGTTGTGTCCCCAGATTTTGTAAATTAGATACTCTAAATGTGGTGTTCTTAAGTAACTGCTAGCCATAGTCTGTTGAAACAGGAAAATCTTTTCCTGAAGAGAGAAAAACAAAACAAAATGCAAATATTAGTTTTCATCCAGAATGCCTGGAATTGATCCATTTGTAAAAATTTTAATTGAAAGATATCTTTGAGAATGAGAATGTCTTTTAAATGGTGCTCAATAGAATGTTGAAGAAAATACAGCAAATATAGCATATTTTGAGAACATAATGAAGAATGGCACCGTGGAGAATTTGATATTGAATTTGTAAAACTGAGAGTGAGCTACACATGTATATTGTGGTTTAAGGATCAGATACTTAAAGACTAATTTCACATCAATAAGATGCTGGCACTGATATTGACAGGCAGTTGACCTATCACCTACTATAGCAACTGAGCAGATTCATCCAAATAAAACTAGACTCCTTACAGCATATCTCTTGCAGGCTTATGAGCTGAAGGACTTAAAATGGGGGATAAAAAAAACCTGTGAGCCCTCCACAGCAACAGACTTCACCAGCATTAAACAACTAAGAGCAGCTTTCAGATGACAGAAATCACATCAAGTCAAAACTATTTTTAGAAATTCTAAATATTACTGATTGAGAGTTTACAATTTAAAGACTCTCTTCTGGGCATATTCAAGACTACTTTGTTGCTTTCCTGAATCTTGTTACTCTGCTGCTGTAAGAGGAACTTGTGCTTTAGTACAGTAGAGTTTATCCTTCTGCCTCATCAGTTTCAGAAAACAGATGCTGACAGGTAGGGAATACATAGGTGTTACAGAGCAGTCTTCTCATCCTCTTTCCCATGCCACTTCTCTCCCACTTTTTTTGGTGATGTCTTGTCATATCATGTCATATTCTTCCCTCTGTAGCTCTCAACATAAGGTGTGCATTTGTCTTTGATGTTCCCCCTGCTCTTTTTTTTTCTCTTGTTTCTATTAATGTACCTCACTATTTGTATCTATTTCATCTGTACCTTCATGGTGTGAGTAAAATTAGCAGATGCATACTCACTAAATATGTTAGTGAAAAAGACTAAAGGTAGGAAGATATGTTTCAGTTCTCTTATAACCTGCTGTGTTTTTTTATAAAACTACCCTGCTTTTTGTCTTTCTATATGTTATGGATTGTCCAACCCCTTAGTGTGTTATGATGCCAGTATAATACAACATGTTACACCAGAAAAATAGAAACCAAATGAAAGATTTAACTAGGATTAACAGATTAATGTCAAAACACTCACAACTGTAAATGCCAAAAATTAACTAGCATGTAAATAATTATTCATGCATTTAAACCAATGATAAAAAGAAATACCTTTTAAATTATATGATCATTTGTAATTTGGTTATCTACCTCATTCAGAGAACAGCCAGCCATCCAAGAAACCATCTTACCTTTCTCAAGCATTTATTACCTCTTTCCTGTTTCATACTGGTTGAAATAGACAACTTGTGTCTGAACAATTTACAACTGCCATAAGTTACAAGGAAACAAAACTAAAGCAACTGGAGGCAATTAACTGTCATGCTATGTGGTCTACCGATAATTAAAAACTCGTCTTAACAGCAACACAGATGTGAAACTGTACAACAGATTCTCACCATGTTTCTCTTCTGTATGAGCACCGTCAAAGCAGCAAGGAATGTAATTTTCTTAAACATAATACAATGATTCAAATAATTTATTTTTTTAATTTCAGTACTCCTTATATGCAACCTAATTCAACTATATTAACACTAATCAGACTGATTTTTGATTGATCAGATTCTGAGTTGTCATACAATTTGAACTCCCTGAAGTCAGTGGGATGCTCTGGCATTTTCTATGCAGAAAAGGATTTGTTGCATATTTGGACATAATTTTTATAGTTGTTTACATGCAACTGTACTACCAATAAATAAATATATAGAAAGATGACTGTTTTCATTGCCATTTAAAGATGTTCATGCAAAATTTAGATTTTTTAATGAAAAAGTTAACAGACCAGAAATTCATGGTGGTAATTTTGTCAGCTATCTTACACATTGCTGAAAAATGTATTTTACTCCATACATAAAGGAAAGAAGAACAGCAACTAGTTATGGTAGCAGTGATTATGTACTTCCTAGTCATAAATCAGGCAAAATCTCGTCTTAAGGACCTTATTCTGTGGTCTCATTTCTGTAGCTTATCTGTGCTGGCAGACCAACTTGAAATGTCAAAGAAATTAAAGTTTGAAAAGAAACACAGATAACCAAAGAGTATTTACATAAGACCACATTCTTTAACAAAAGTCAACTACTGTATCAAATAAGGTACAAAAGGGTGTATTCCGAAAGCTATGAAAGGGGACTGGGCTGGATGCAGGCACACAAAGAACAAGGGAAGCACAATGAAAGGAAAGAGATGAAATAGAGAAGCAACTCACTAAAAGGAAGAAAGATTGCTGAAAGAGAGCTTTTGTTTCAGTCTGGACTAAAAATCATAATGGAAAATAGATTCTAACAATTGTAGCAACAGAGGAAAGTAGTAATGAGAAAGCCATGGGAAGGACAGTACATTAAAGAATATTTAGACAACTTAAATGTATTAAAAACAGCAGACCCAATAAATTTGGCCTGTTGTGCTAAAAAGGATCAACATCAAAAGCGTCAAAATGTTTAGCAGTTACATGAAGAACCAGAAGAGTAAATGGCAAACAAAGGTCTGTACTAATGTGAAAAAAACAACAAACCAAACCAAACCAATTTAGGAGGAGTGGATTTACTTCCAATGGCTTGGAAATTGCTGGAATAATTAAACCTTTTTAAGATTAAGCTAGACAAAAGTGAAAATATTATGTGATACTGGTTTATATAATACAGATTACACAACTAGCTCAATTTCTTTCTCAGGAAATTTTTTAGAAAAATAAACTTAGGAAGACTTAGAGTTTGACTTTGGTGATACATGTAAGACAATCTTCCCAGTGAAACTGCATAGAAACACAATCAGAATCATCTACCATATTGTCATGACATATGTCATGTCATAGATCTGCTACAGAAATACGCATGTAAAAACAATGATCTGAACACATAATAGGCTAAAATACACACAGATTAAACATTTGTTTTCTAGCTAAAAATTCAGAAGTTCATGAAGTTCCTGTTGCACAGATCTGTGCCCACTAACAGAGATGACTCTTTGCTTGCAGACATTTTGGTTCTTTCCAAGTAAAAGGTACACACACTACACTAGCTAAATTCCTGTATGATTCCAAGCTGAAAGCGACCACTGTTTCCTAGTAGAAAACAAAGACTGATGCTCAGGAAAGGGCTGAAAAGAAACAAAGACACTTCTACAAGTATGCCTACTCCTGTCACAATCATAATTGCCAGATATATGGGTCATTTAACATGTACATTTTTTATTACTAACACATATCCCAAAAAAATTGAGTCAAAGTGCTGGTTGGATCCCACTACCAACTTACACCACATCTAACTGTCGATTTTTATAAAATGTACTATTATTTTACTATATAACGTACTCTTGAGCATTTTTAAATCTTTACAATGACAGTGTATTAAGCTTCAGCAAAATGAAGAAGCTTGGCACCTCAAGTGGTATGCAAGTTGAAATTTGTGCATTTTAGTACAAAACTAGAGTAGTTAAAATGTCATCAGAGATGCTGCGTATATACAAAAGTGCCCAATATCTATGTAAATCCATGGTGTGCGTTTCTTTATATGTACCTAGAACAGTTCCTCTCTTGAAGACCTCACTAGTTTATCTGTGACCTGTCTCAATTAACTGCAGAATTTAGGTCATAACTTAAAGACTTGAAACCACTGCACTGGTCACAACAGAGAAAATGATAAAATCTGATGGTCACTCAAAGCATGTCACAAAGGGGATAAAAGGTACTTCCACCTATTCTCCCCCACACTTCCTCCTCATATCATCTACAGACAGCCTAGTGTATTCATAAAGATGTGATATTCTTAATGTTTATTTAGAGCCTAAAGGTTAAATCTGAAATCTGCTTTTCCATAACTTTGCCCTCACCATCAAAGCTACCCACAGGTTGAGAAATGGCATGATGCATGTGACCAGAAAGTGAAGACAGAGAAGGAAACATGATGTTATAGGTTAGAAGTTAGCACTGACTTCTGCAGAAGGGAGGAAGGAAAACCTAAAATTCAGGTAGTACATTGTAGGTTCCTAAGTCCTCGGTTGTATCTAGTACCTTTCATTATGTCAGTGAGTCCAGTTAATGATAAACAGATGTTAAATTTACTTCACCCATCAGTAAAAAAACTATTGCAAGTTTTTGATACATTAGTAGCATAAGATAACAATGTAAGATATTTTGACTTATTTCTTTCAAATGTCACCATCTTGATGTTGACAGAACAACACTCATGTTCCATATTTAAATCACAGGAGTCAATTACAACCAAAATACAGGCCATGGGAAGTCAATATGTGGACCACATTCAGCACAGAGAGAAGTATCTATTGTAAAGAAGCACTGCACTTTGGAATAATATATAGAGAAGAAGTTACATGCTTTGGAAAAGTGACCAAGCAACTAAGGAAGCATGAGATCACAAATCCACACAAAGCAAAATGCGCACTCTACAGGAGTAGAAAAGTCCTTTCTGGATGACATTACATTGCATTCTCTTTCTCTGAAGATACAATAGTGAACAAAAGCAAGGAGAGCTCATGTGCACTACATGCTAGTCTCTTAGTTTTCAGTACTTAGTCTCTCACTTTATTTATTAATCTGGAATACCTATTTTTCCCTAGTAGTAAGTAGTTCAATCTAAAGCAAATATCCATACCTTTATATTCCTTTCATATTTTCTCAGTAAGACTCATAATATATTTATATGTCAGTAAATTTCACATTTAACTTAATATGTAATCTGTTGAGTATCAAATGCCACCTCTACTTAAATAAAGTGGAGGAACCCAGCTGAATACTATTTGAATACTATTAGCTAAATTTATTTTAAAAAATGTTTTAGGTTGCCTTTTGGTTTGATGAGATATTCTTACAGGGATTTTCACTTCTTAAAATATTATTTTCCGAGGATGTGACATTAGGCAAAGATGAATCTGTGGACTGGAATCTGTACAAGTTAATGTACTGAGGAGCACCTAATTCTGGTTCCTCTGCTTTCCTTTTCACTACTCATGCATCTATTCAATGTTAGGATGATAGAGGCTGTCCTGCTGTAGTATCTACCTATTGCTTTCTGACTAAAAACTCATTTTTGTTATCGGCTATTATGGATTATAGTAAAAAGCTGAGTTGAGATCTTCTGAGTGGTTGAAGCAAAAGAAGTTCTGAGGCAGGAAATTAAAGAAAACTAGTGAAAGACTGGGAAGAGATTTATATGGTGACCTTTCTGATGGTAAAGTAAGATCTCAAGAAAAGGTAGAGTGTCAGAATTTTGACAATACCAAGTACTCAGGCTTTGTTCAGTAGCAGAAAATAAAAGGACATTTACAAATGACTATAGCTTACTGACCACAAATGGATTCTTTCGAAACACGATTTACCTTTATCTGTGTCAATCATACTTTTACATATGCAGCTATTTTTGTGTCTTTACAATGGAAATATTTTGATGCTTACTGTATATAAACAAGTAATTCCAGATACACCTAAATATAACAAACTAAAAACTAGGAAATGAAAGTAGGAGGTACAGTAATGTGGGAATGAATATTAGATTGCATTTGTGTACAAGAAAGCTCAAATGGTTCAGCAAAACCTAGTAAACTTCATTTTACATCACCCCATTTTATAGTTTTCCCCATTTTGTTAGTCTCCAGTTGTGGCAATGCACAGGGTAACAGACACTTCCAGCTGCTTCTTTTGTAGTGAATTTTAATTTAAAATGAGTATGAAGCATTCCTTCATGCCAATTAATGCAACACAAAACACTTGAGAAGCCTTTATTTCCCTTCTGAGGCTGTTCTTGCTCTGTATAAATTCTGTGAGATGAGGGTTCTTCTTTACCCCTCCTCTCAGTTCTTTCCTTCTTGCAAGCATTTTTTCTAAGGTTACCTCATAATGGGCAATTCATATTCAAACCTCCATTCAGTCAGTTTAATCAACAAAAAATACCACTAACCACTGCAAGGATTTGTTTTACTTTTGGAAAATGTAAATGTGATCATTAGCTTAGTATATAAAATACAGCAGAAGAGACAGGGGAAGGGGGAAAACATCACAACCCTGCTGTTTGCCAAAGTGCACAATAAACACTAAAATTCCTCTTCTTATGCTTCCATGTAATGAGAGAAGATGAAAGATCTGAATTCTTGGAGGACTGTTTGGGGTTTTTTTTCCCCTCTTGAAAAAAGAAACTACATGTTTAGTAGCCGAAGTACAAAAAGCAGACCTTACAAAACAACCAATGTAAAGTGTGAATAGAGGCAACATGGCAAGCTTGTGATTGATCTTGCTTACACTGGGAGACTGGTTCCTTGTAGCTTTCAGCTTATTGATGAAACAATATCAACGTAACTTCTCATGTTAGTACTCATTTCATTACCGTGTAGTTGTGAATATGTATTTTAGCAGTATTTTTTTTCTGAAATGAAAATCTTTTATCTTTGGGCCTCATCCTGACTGAAATAATCAGTAGATAATCCCACTGATATCAAAGAAGCAAGCAAACTAGGATCCAAGGGAATATTGTACATACATTGCTTTTTGTGTAATGTTGTTAAATTATATATGAATTCTTACTAATATAAATGCTCCATTTGTTATGTTTTTAGCCTTATAAACAATAACTGTTTAAAACAACACAGTGAAAATAACTTCTTGATTACTTTCACACGGCTTATCAAACTAAAATAAAACTCCTAGTATAAACAACTTTTATAAATGTCATCGAAATGTCTTAGATAAATACAGTGATACTGTAGACTTCAGTGATTTCAAAAGGGTCCAGTCATTCCAAGGCCATCTTCTCACTACAACATGATGCATGATATTTCTGAAGCAGCAGAAAAAAAGGAAAGTATTGCCTGAGGAAGTAAAACTGAGTCACTTTTCACACAGGTATGCTATTTCATGACTGTCAGGTGGAAACTCTTCAGGATTAATGCTTTATAATTCTCATATGGCTGATGCTTTAGAACTTCAAAGTATAGTAGAACATTTCAAATTTTCTTCAGCCCATGAGGAAAAACCTTTTCATTGAAAGTTGCTGTCAACCGAAATCTTGAATTTAATGCCATAAAACTGCTATACATTTTATGAAGATTAAAATTATGCAAAACGTGTGCAGTTGTCCTAGTAACGTGAGTTTTTTTCGGTATAAAAAAATGCTTTGTCTTAGTACTGAAATTACACAGACTTATTCCACGTATCTTTTACTATTTCATTAGAAAACTTTTCTGAACTATTCACAGTTTAAAACCAGGATTTATTCATGTATAATTATGTCTTCCTTCATCAATAAACAGAAATACATCTTTGATTTAAAAGATAAGTAATCAGAGGATATTATGAAGAAAATTACATAAAAATCAATATATGGTTCCTGAGGAAGAGACTTAAGCAGTTTAAATTTGAATTCTAATAGTGGCAAGTCATGAAAATAGAATTTGCCTCTGTAAAAAATAATCTGATTGCTATAATACCATCCCTAGTTATCTAATACTTCAAGATACAGTGTATTAGCACCCTCTCTGAATCTGTGTGAAGCTGGCCCCCTTTGGCAACTAAAAGAGCTCTTTGAACCATAGAACAGATGTAATGAAAATTGGTTCCATTAAATGCAGCTGGCAAATTACAAACTGAAAAATTAACGCACCATACCAAGACTCTGGGGGCTAGAATGAATCAAGGTGTGGTTGCCAGATGCTAACAGTTCTTTTTGCTCTCCTTTTACTTCCAAATAAAAAGTACAGTAGCTTATAAATATGCACTAAAACAGGAACTGTAACTGTAATTACAACACAAATACTAAGTATAAGCCAAAAATAGCAATAAGATTGCAAGTAACCTCCATTGCTACACTCTAAATGTGCATGTCACAGCATGGGAAATACTAAGGACATACAAACTTACATGTGCAAATTAATGAAAAATTGATGAAGGGCTAGTAAATTCAAAGACATAACTTCTAGCTCACAGTTTCCTCTAAGCTGCTGATTTCTGAAAGATAAGGAAAGTAATTCTGTTCTTTTTTTCTAACTATGGCTGAGCACAATTAGAACAAGATGCTTGCCTGGTAAATTCCATTAAAAGATTATCCTTTGTCTTCTCAAAACCTGAATGAGCATAAAGGAAAGGGTAAGTCTTCTCAGTAGTTGCTGCTTTGGCCAAACACTTAAAAGAAATTCTGCTTTTAAAAATAGAAAATCATGCAGGCACCCTAATCACTTTTTGCTTTTTGTGTGAATATGTTCGAGCAGACTTATGAAACATCCTGAGAGGCCAGGGATACACAGATAGTAACAGAGGAGACTAGAGAAAGAAAAAAAAACATCATGTACATACACACCATACGCATATGGTGATATAAAGTCTGCAGAATTGGTTCCATCATAATCTGAAGCATGCTCCAGGATGACTGCTGAATTCCAAAGCACTTTTTAATGAAGTTTAAATATATTTTAATGATACCTTATTGCAGTTAGCACATCTGGATGTCTATGTTTGTCAGATACTGCATTGTTGTATGTACATGATATGGCATAAAAATGCCTCCAAAATTAGACATTAGTAAAAATGAAGGCTGTTGGAACCAAATTGCTAGGTGACTTCCAAAAACTAATACATAAAAGCCTACAGGTAACAACAATGAATTTAGGTGTAACTAGACATCTTAGTGTAACTAACACTTCTTACCTAGAAGAGCACTAGAGTGCTCACAACATGTGGATTTCTGCACTCCACTTGATTTTCCTCATTTCTTGGTGAGTTTTGTTCTTCAGTGAAAACAGCTACTTATTTGCTAGTGTGCATAAATTAGTATTTTTATTTCAATGCATTTTCACTCTACCATAAGCTCTGCCATTTGTTTGCTTGTTTGTTTTTGGTTTTTTGAAATGCTGGCATAAAGCATGCTGCATGTGATATGACTCAAATATCGTATCTGCCATGCTTCCTGGGAATAACTAGCAAGCCTCAGTCAAGAGCATGGCAAACCAAATACTTTTTGTACATCATCGAACTGCGTTTTTTTATCATTACCTTTCTTGACATTCCTAGCACATGTATTTATGCTAGTTCTAACTCTGACTTTATTACTTGGAATTCAGATTTTTTTAGGCTGTCTGTACTTCCAGAGGTCCCAAAGCCTTTCAAACACCAATGTGTATCTGCTGTTGCAAATGGCCATCTAGTCAGTGAATTCACTGCCTTGCTAAATGGTAAAGCTAGTGTCTTTAAATGATGGATTTTTGGAATATAATACCTTACACTATATATCCTAACCATTTTCCACGAAAGGCCATCATATCCAGTTTCAGTCATAATGAATTAATACTTACAGAATCACGGAATCAGTAAGGTTGAAAATTACCTCTAAGGTCATCAAGTTCAACTGCCAAACCAATACCACCACCCCCACTAAACCATAGTCTGCAATGCCACATCTATAAGTTTTTTTAACACCTCCAGGGATGGAGACTCCACCACCTCCCTGGGCAGCCTGTTCCAATGCTTGACCACTTATTCAGTAAATATTTTTTTCCTAATATCCAACTTAAACCTCCCCTGATGCAACTTGACTCCATTTTCACTCATCCTAACACTAATTACTTGGGAGAAGAGACTGACACCCACCTCTCTACAACCTCCTCTCAGGTAGTTGTAGAGAGTGATAAGGTCTCTCCTCACCCTCCTCTTCTCCAAACTAAACAATTCCAGTTCCCTCAGCTGCTCCTCATTAGACTTGTTCTCCAGACCCCTCATCAGCTTCGTTGCCCTTCTCTGGACATGCTCCAGTGCTTCAATGTCCTTTTTGTAGTGAGGGGCCCAAAACTGGGCCTACTTCATCAAGCATATTTGCTGATACACAGGTAAGATTCATATGGGTCAGTACATGGAGATACTTAAAAGCTACATACTGACTCAGTTTAGTGTGGAGTTAACCTGTTGTTAAGTCTAGTATTTACATAAAGCACAAAAGGTGAAACCAGTTTGGCAGACCTTAATACCTTCAGAAGGAGACTATTAAGACTTCTTTTCTGAATGAATTAGAACTGAACATGTGCTTTTGCAGGGGAAAAGGGAAATGAGGGAAGTGAATTCAAGCTGATTGTAATCCTGAAGGATTCTTTGACTGGTTATACTCCAAGAAAGAGAGCCCCTAATTCTCAGGTCTCTAACTTGAAATAATAAGTGTACTAAGATTAAATTTCTGGCCACTGAATCAGGAAAGCATATGCAGTAAGTTTCTCCTTGAACATGAGGACAGAAGTCTCAGATTTACCCTTCGTGCAGCTAGATTAATTGTGGTTTTCTTTATTTATCTATTTTTCAGAAATATTTTAATTACATCATCCATTTGGATAATTGTAAATTGACATATTACCTGCTTTGACTGAAAATTAACTTGAAGATAATGGCACTTATCCAAGAGTATGATAAACACAAATCCCAAAGTTATAGCACTGTTTAACAACAGTATGACTCCCAAATATTTGTCCCAAGCTATTCATAGGACATGAAAACAGCATACAGTAGTTTGCGATACGTGCTCAAGGCAGGATGTACCCCAAATCTAACTCAACAATACTGAGTAAAAAGTATTGAGGAAGGAGCATATATGAATATATAAATGAATTCAATGTAGGCAAAGGTGGGAACTCCAACAGAAGGTACCCAACCTCTCCCTTACTGCTTTTTGCTGACTATCAAGATCACAGAATCACCACAGACATCACTGAAATAAACTGTGATTTGAAGAGAGGGACGCATAATACAGAATGTAGTTCACAAATTGTATTGAAATAGTGTTTTAGCAAACAAGATCAAAAGAACAGTATCCATTACATGACAATCTAGGTTATATTAAGTAATGAAAGGCAAACAACATTCTCTGCCTTTTATGCAGCTTGAATGGGGTTGATAACAGAGAACATGTAGTAAATGAAATTTCCTGAAAGTGCTCCCTGGAGTTTCTTATTTGGAAAAGGTAAGGAAATTAAATTTTACTTAATTAATTTAAAGGGAATGAGTGTTCAGAAGTGCTCAAGACAAAGCTGCAGAATTTGTTGGAAAGCATAAGCTCAGTCTAGACTTGCAGCGTACCAGTGGTAACTTTTCACACTTCTATATCAAATCCAGCAAAACAGTAATTTCTAGTCATAATGCATATTAAAAAAGAAGCCATGGAACTAAAGAAAAAAAAAGCTATTAATTTAAAGAAAGCTATGAATCTAACTTGTTATTATATGTCTGGTTTTTTATATGCTTACAGTCAATATTGGCATTCTTTCTTTCATAAGGGATAGAGAGAAATCATTCTGTTGAGTTCTTTTAACCTCTGCCACTAAATGACTGAAAAAACATATGAAATTTCCACATAGTGGCACTGATGTTTCTAGAGACTGGCCTAATTCCTTTGTCTAAAACTGCTCAAAATCAGCTTGATTAGTAGCCATGAAAGGTTTAGACAAATAAGTTTTCTAAAGGAATGCATGTATAATTGAGTGTTTGCCCAACAGTACAAAATAATGTATGGATTCCTTAGCCCTCATGCTTTTAAGAACAATCACCTGAAAATTAACTAACTTCTTCTTAACTTGCTGAAAGTATTAAAATCATAAAGCCATTTAGTATGCTTTAAAAAGTCCAGCCCATAGCAGATCCTCCTTCCTAAGTGAGAATACAGCAGAGAGTGGATTCAACAGTTATCGTATAAAACAAACCTTAATTGTAATTAAAATGTTTTATACAAGAAAAATAAATTTATAATAACCAGTAAGGTTATTATGTTTTGATTAGATGGCAATTAAAAGTTATGTACCAGCAGGCACAAGAATTTATGATAGCATATTAGAAACCATGCACAACTGCTCCAGAAAATTGTAGATAGCAGGGACAGTAAAACAAAATAAAAGAAAACAAAGTAAGAAAATAACTACTGCTTTTAGTAAAAACAACAACCAAAAATATTCTTTGGTTTGAAATCACAGCAGCCACTAATTAGTTTAGAGCAAGAATAATGCAGTAATATTGATAAAATTTTCCAAGAATATGAGATAGCAAAAGGGAATAAAGTAGGTGCTTTTCTGGTGGTTCTATACACAGTCTATAAAACACCAGCTCCTTCTCAAAAATCAAGACCATAGTAAGTACTGAATTCTAAAACATATCCGCTGTCACTACTGATACCTCTTTTATGTAGAATTAATGATCTTGTAGCAAAAAGTTATAGAACCAGGGATTATTTACAGATAGTATAAGCAAGTATACTGACTTTTTAGGACTTCCTTTCCTATATACATTTTCTTCAAAGAAAATATATATTCATCTTCTTCAAAGCCACTAAGATATATTTTTGTGTGCAGAATTTGAAGGACTGATGCAGTAGACTCAATGTAGTATGGCATCTGCTATACCGTATCAAAAATAGGTTAGAAAAAAAAAGTCCAGCTTCATTTTATTTCTTCCTATGAAATCCAATCAGCCTTATAATTCCACTATTCATTTTCATGTAAACCTCTGAACTTTACTGCTGGGAAATAAGCTACAGAGGAAGAAATGTAAAACAAAGTGGTAATAGCAGTGTTGTTTAATAAGCAGTGACTAGGTATTGTATAAGGAAGTAAATATTGCCTTTAAGGTCATTCCTGACATTTCTTAAAGGATTTGTCTTAACTTAATTATGAAATTCTGCAAATCCAAAATAAAAAGTTTAACAAATTAAGAATTGCTATGATTTGCACTAGATCAGCTTTCACCATTGACTATTTGCATTAGGTCATCTTTCTGTCATTAACTATGAATTATTATGGAGCTCAAGCAGAAGACAGGAACCAACCTGCCTGTGTGTCAGGAATTCCAGTGCAGGTACAATGCAAGACCAAATTCTGGAAACAAAATCAAAGTCTACTTCTTAGGCAAATATAGAAAATAGATTTTTTTTTTCTCTCAAGCTACAGATCATATGCAAGGCTGCCTTATATGTGTCTTGGCAGACAAAAGGCAGTTCTTCTCTTAACAGGTGAGTGGGAATATAAGCACAGCAGTGGATAATGTGCTTTCTTTGTAGCCAGTCCTATTACTTTACCCCTATTCAAATTCTGAGTGAAAATGCTCCTATATCTGTAGAAGGTTGGAAAGATTTACATTTGGCAGTTTTAGTTTGTGTGGCTTCACTTTGTTTCTTTCAGTCTAAAAACCAATTTGAGAAACAGAATTTTTCTAGTAAGGTTCACAAATGGCACAAATAAAAAATAACTAACAAATGGATTACTATGATCTTTCTTCAGATAATTCTTCTGCGCTAAATCAGAGCAGATTACTGAAAACTATGATGGCCTATGAATTCCAGCTGTCACCTTGCTTCAGGCAGTGACCTCTAACTGGTATCTCCTAAGACAGAAAGTCCCACCATGTATCAAGACTGCTGTACCATCAGAGTAGGACAGAACACCTCCTCAGTCTCTAGTGGCAATTATTTCATATTCTGAAGAAAGATGATGAATATATCCCTCATAACTTAGGCAAAAACAATCTCCTATCTTACAGAAATGCATATTATTGTAATACCTGCTGAAATACTGTTTCAAGCTCACTGAGGGGAGCAGAAGTCTATTATTCCACGTTTAGCACTAAAATGTTTCTCAGATATTAAATCTATCAGTGTTTTCTTCTTTTTTGTATTACAGGTCAGTTAGACAAATTATTCAAAGTATTCAAATTATAATGAGGTGTCCATTATTTTTACACTCTCTATAATTGTTCTGGTACTGGTAAACAGCAATATATTTTTTTCTTATTTTACAATTTTTTGGGAAAAGGCCACGATGGGACTAGAAAAGTCAATTCAGAATTTTGATTGAAAGCAGTAAGAGCAAATACATAGTAAACTAATATTTTACTTTATTTTGTTTTAACTTGTGTATTTTCTTATGGAAACACCTCTATTTTTTGGAAAAGTTTTACTGAAATAGGTGAAAAAAAAATCCCAATTTTTATGCTTTAACCCCATAATTACATTTAACAAACATGGATCTTCCCATCAGTCTGGTTTTTATTCTTTCCAGTTTTTATTACAGCACCTTTTAACTTAATTCTTGTAGTTATTCTACTTTGTTCATTTTAGCATGGCATACTAATAATAATATACATATATTTGCACAGTATGGGCAAGCAGAAAATCTACTGATAAACTGTTCCTATTTGCAATCTAAAAGTATTGCATTTAACTTCTACCTGTTGTGTAAAATTTCTTATGTAAAATTTTTATTACAGTCCCCTCCCCTCTAGAATTGAAAATAATCTAATGCACAAAGCTTTAACCATTTAAAAACACAGAGAAAACTTAAAAAAAAAAGAAAAGGATTTCATCAATATCAAAGCTATTTATAAAGGAAAATTTATTTAAACAGTGAAACTGTCCACTTAACACATGTGTGTATGTTGTAGTTCTGTATATGTTATAGGAGCACATTAAGAGTTGTCTGTATGTCAATATGCACATGTACACCATTTTTTTTGTTTGTTTAATGTGCAGTGCATGTGATTTAAATACTATTTGTACTATAATTAACATGAATAAGATACCTCACTGCAAGAGCCAGGAGCCAAGAAAATTGACCTTTCTTATTTTCTTAATGTGTAAAGATACAGCTCTCTTTAAACAATCAAATATTTCTTGACAGAAACTCTCTGCACAAAAAACAGACAGTGCTTTTTTTTAGTTTTATCTTCTTTTTCTTTATTTAAAAAGAATATTCTTTGCTATTCATATGTAAACTAAAAAGTGTAAAATTTACCAAAATTAAACATGCACATTTAAAATATATATCTATTTTTATGGCTTTTTTTTCCTAAAGCTACCATTTTGAATAGTAAAACTGCATTGCAATGTAGACTGATTACATTTTAAATACCAGTGGCCTTCTCAAATACATAAACGGTAGCGATAAACAAGCTTTCACTTCATGAAGAATAATGTTAATATTAATGAATTCAACTGATTTACAGATAAGTGCTACATTAACAAACATGCATGAAAGCTACTGTGGGAAAGACAAGCTTTTTAAAATGCATATGGAATAGCAGATGACAAGTTGGACAGATGACAATCACTGGAAATGACCTTCAATCAAATGACAGAAAATTAAGGTAGAGTGAGTGACTGAGATTTCACGGGAAATCTTTTATTACTGTGATGCAGTATAGTATCTGAAATGAGAACAGGAAAATCAAGAGTGCAGACAGGGGAGAAAAACCCTCATTAGACACTGTGTTTCTACCTTCCCCATTTGTAAAGGCGTATTTTGTCTTTAAATGACGATTACAGAATAAGATTTGTTATGAATCTAGTGTAAAGACTACATATTCAGGAGCCTCTAGAGGGACAAGCAGCCCAAAGATGAGGAGGAAGGAGAGGAATTTAGACATTCAAATGAAATACTGATTACCAGATATTAAAAAGAATGGTAGAAGTAAGTAAAATAATAACATTCATCTGCATAAAGTTGGTGCCAGGTATCAAAATATGGACAATGAGAAGAAATTTTTTCGTTAGGGGAATAAGCAAGACTGGTGCAGTGGGACAGCAGAAAAAGGTCTTATCTTTAGCCCTTTTTGACCTTATCTTGTCTACAAAGGAGGGTGGTGATAAGTAGAGGTGGAGAAGTAAGAGGAGGAAGACAAAGAATCTTAGTCAAAGAATTCAAGCTTAAATTAATAGGACATTTTAGGTCAATTAAAGGTAAGGAACAATTTTTGTTGTTAACCACACTCCCAAGGAATTAATTTTATTTTATCTTTTTGTGTTTCTCACCTAACAGAAAACAGAGCATTAAGACTTAGCAAATGTCTGAATCCAAAACACACATCTGTGGCATTCAGAAATGACCAGAGCAGTCTCATGTGCTCCTTTAGAGTTAAGTTCACAAGGATGTGGCTCAGAAGAAGAGTTTTCCAACAGCCCATGACAGATGGGAAAACTATTTCGCAGCAGATACATGCTGAAATTCCTAAGGTTCATAGAAAACTCATGGCATGCTTATAGTTATTAAAGAAATGTAGTATTCACATATAGAAAAAGATAGTCAAAGTTGTTCTGTCAGAGTCTTTATTGAATATGAAAATGCAACAATTTAACTAATAAGCTAAAAACTTTTTTAAAAAATCTGTTTTTCAAAATCTGTATTTTATAAATTAGATCTTAATCAAAATATACAATTAAAACAAGTTTTATAATGTTGCCTTATTAACGACTTATTGCAGGGATAAAACATTTTCCTTCATCAAACAAAACAGAACTTAAGGAAGCAAAATAGGAAAAAAATGACCCCAAAACAACAGTGACAGGGAGCAACTGCAGACTGCCAGTGTCATATTTCTGCTCCCAAAAGGCAAAGAATGTTTACTTGGTTGAACTAATGGATAGAATCACTAACTATGCACATGTGCACAAAG
>NW_010166701.1:22550-51502 GCF_000695765.1 Mesitornis unicolor
AAGAGAGGAAGTCAGTCACAGAGAACATAACAATCCACTGGGACACAAGGTCACATCCAGTAGTGTAACAAAAGAAATAATTTCAATCAGGTTGTTTTGAAGTGAAATAGCTTGTGCCTTAGTGGAGCCTAGTCAGTTCCATCACAATGACCAAGTCATTAATTCAATAAAGTTTTTTACCTTGCTGACTGTTGCTACTTACTGAATCTCCTCTACCGTTGAACAAAAATGGCAATGGATCAAAATCAATTAATAGCAATACCCCTCACTGCTGTCATTGCTCTTTGCATACACGGATCTATTACTGGAAGAGATGTATGATACTATGATATTTCTCAAATTTCCTTTGTTCTAAATCTCGTCCTTTATTGTCATTTATTCCTGCATTGCTTTATCAAGTATGTAATGCTACTGTATTAATACTCACACATTCATTTTTCATGTAGCCACAGATAGATAAGGCAAAAAGGCAAACGATACAAAATGTTATTACAGTCTTATAAAAATAAACAATTAAAACAATAAAAGAAAGCACCTCCTCAAAACACATAGGCTATAAAATTTTGGCATAGGAAAAGTCTATGAATAAAAGATTTCATCAAATTGCTCACACAACATTTAGATTAACAATGGAATTACTTAGTTTTTATATTCTGTAGATATTTGTATAGATGGATACAAAAATATAGAAATCAAGAACTGTTAGTTTAAAAAGCACCTTCATTTTTGTTTCTTCTCTTTGTTTAAAAGCATTCACTGATCCACTTGCTACATACAAACCCAGATGTTTTCCTGAATATCCTTTATATGTGTGTGTACAAATGTATGGATGCACACACAGAGTGATGTGTGATAACCTGTGGGACAATGAAGGGAAATGCAGGTGTTGAGAGTGTTGAATTTGATGGAAAAAGCAGGAATTCTGCTGATCTGCCTATGATCCTTTAATAGACACTGAGTGAGACAAATACACACACAAAACAGAATGAGACAGATAAAATATTGTGCTGGTAGTTAGCTTAGTGGAAGCCAGAACAACAGGCAGACATAACCAACAGAACATGACCACAGCCTAAACAAAGCCATGTCAAAAAGGGAGTAAAAATAAATTAAGGGATGTAAATTCTAGTAATCAGAAGTCACGGAACACTTAATTTCAAAACAAATGTGAGACAGAAAAAAATGAAGATAAAATCGCATTAAAGTATATTCAAATAAGAGAAGTTGAAACTTCTCAGTAAAGGACCAATCAGTGACAACCACTAATACATTTAATTCTGCAAGTTAATGTAACCCACAAAATCGTATTTCTCATTGTAAGGGTTGTTTTTCTGTGGAAAGGATGCTGCTGCTCTGTGCACTAATCATTAATCTGTTATTGCTAGTGATCTCTTGATTTCTCCCCTCTCCTCCCTGATGTTTGTGTGATTCAAGAAGAACAGAAAAATGCTGATACTAGAATGAAACTGGATAGTTCTTTGCACCTGAAAGAAGTTAGGGAAATCTTGAGTCACCAGATTGATTTAGTAGCTCAATCCCACTTCTTGATCTTCATAGTTGACTGTGTGTCTGGGAGGTATAGATTGTTTCCAACTGCCAGGGCATAACCTACGTGAGACTTGTTATGATAAAGCAACGCCTCAGGATTTAATCAAAGATTACAGAAAAGGAGGTGTGGTTGATACAAGAATAATAGGAAATTAATGGCATATAAATTTGTGAAGGTGTATCTGGTTTGTAGGTACTATTTTAGGAAGTATATCATCTAATAGAAATTGCAGAGCCAGTATTTTGGACACAAAGTTGAAGGTCTAAATGCTGAAAGGAACCGGCAATTCCATGCCAGTTCAAAAGAACTCTTTTCTACCATCACTAGACCTGAAATTCTTCATACAGACACATTTTTTTTTAATGAAAGGACATGATGCCCTTGGATTTTTAAAAGTTCTTCCTGTTTATAGTTCCTCTATAAAATTCCTAGGTATCAAAAGGCTCTGCAAGTAAATAGCGTTACTAAATATCTTGATGATTTGCTATGAGTATCTGTAATGGAGAACAGATAAATCTTGATAGAAAGGTCTTTCTATAGACAAGAACATCACTTCAGTTCTCTTAGCTGGGACTAAAAAAATCCTACAAATTAGAGAAAATAAAATTTTCACTTATGTCAGAACATCTCTGACATCATGATCTCTACAACCATGCACCTGAAGTGTGGTCATACTAGACCACACACAGAGAAGCTGTTTTAAATTTAAAAACAGTTACATGAACCATGCTGTCATACCAGTGGAAAAATTCAGACAGGTATTTAAGATAGGATAAACTGTAGGGTACAGATTGTATGGTAACTGACAATGTACAGCTTTAATAAGATGAAAGATTTGAAAGGGTTATTTGCAAACTGTCTAATAATATGTAATTTTAGATGTCTCAAGGCCAGTCATAGGGAGCATGCAGTCATTTATAGTTTTATAATTTTTGTGACATGGTGCCCTCCAGCAAGCACAGAATGAGTCCTATTTCAGTTGTTTTAAAAGACCTGAATGTATCAGAATAAAGTTGGTCTCAGCATGTTAAACCAGCATGAAATACATTCCCTTGCAAATTGTTTACAGAAAAAATGTGTTTATGGAAATGTATCACTGATTAAAATTACTAAAGGTAAAAGACTCTCTCTGAGTCTTTTAATTGTATTTCTTCCTAGAGTGTGGATAGTAAGGATGTTATTCTAAACTCCCACTATGAAAAATAATAATAAAGTGGTTTTCTTCTTTGAACTACTATTTCCCCTAACTATTTTGAAAATACTTGTAAATTCTAGTTTTAAAAAAGCTCATGACTCCCTTGATGAACAAAATTCAACTCTGCTCCTGGAGTTCTTGTCTTGTGAACAGGCACAGATCTCTCGTATATTAAAAACATAGCCTGTCAGAACTGTGTCTTAAAAACACCTTAGTGAAGAAGACGATTGATTTTGAAGATGGTTATTTATGGTTATTCACTCTTGAGACTAGAGTAAATTAATCAAAAACCTGCCAATTACTACAAAAAAGCTTCCTTGTTTGAAAGAATTTTTCACAGTAAGTAAAATAATTTTCTTAATATTTAAGTTTCTTCCTTTCTTGATTTAAGCAGTCATAAGTGACAACTAGATAATTAACTTAGTCTAACACAACTAGTCAGAAGTTCAAAGGTTCAGATTAGAATGGTGTGACCAGTGCCATTACTTTTCTGTTAAGCCAAAGTGACAACAAAATTCTGGATTGCACCTAAGAGAACTGAAATACAGTGTTATTCATTGTATGTTACACACTGTAAGTGTTTTTTAATCTACTTAGTGATCAAATGAATAGCGGGAGTAAGATTTGCCCCAGGTTCTCGACAGAGATTGGTTGGAAAAAGCCAACACAGGAAAAAGGGAAGTGTCCCTTGTCATAATACAATAACGCTGCAAAGTTCTCCTATGTTTACAATCATTCTGCTATTTAGTCATATAACAAAAGAGATGTGTGGAATAGATTTCTGTAAAAACTTTCTGAGTGAAAAAAGTATAAAAACATTAATGTAAGTACTCACATTGAACTGACTAAACTATGATATGTTTTTTCCAGTAGAAATATTTTTCTTTTCTATTCTTAAAAGAAAAATCTAATTTCCTTAGAATAAATGTTTGACTGTTTTGGATTTCACATAGAGATTACAACTTTTAAAAGATGTTTCAAATGATTTTCAGTTACTTTGGAGTTTGAAAAAAAAAAGCCACAATAATCAGTTATATTTTTTTATCGGTCTGTATGGGCAGACTCTCTTTAGAAGTTGTTTGTATTCTTCACACTTACCTGTTCTTAACTGTCTGAATCTTCTGTGGAGGACCAGACTGGGCATGGGGAGGTTGTACAATATGATTGTTAAATGGAATAAAAGTTCTGCTCTGATGTAAAAATAAATAAATAAATAAATAGATGCTACCAGTCAGAATTCCTTAAAGTCTTATGGACACATAAGCAAAATGTTTGGAGGACCAACATTGTTGCAAACCAAAGCTAATTTAAAAATCCTGCATTTTTACAAGTTTACAAGTAAACTACTAAATATAAAAGATTACAAGTTTGCTGAATCAGAAGAACCTCAGCTTTTGGTATGATTAAGTTTTAATTGTATTTTTCCTTAGGGATCACTAGTAGCTAATAAACTCATGAAAATAGGACTTTAAATAGCAGGAGTAGTAAAAGTCACACCATGGACTGTATTTTGATATGCTTGGCTGCCTAAGGCATCCTAATGCCTGCAATTTCAAGTTTAGTTTTCATCAATGAAAAATCTATAAAAAACCCTTAAGAAATCCTTATTTTTGAAATGACAACTGCTTCAGTACATCATGTACCTTTTGTGAATCTCAGAGATGCTGCTAACATCTTACTTTTACTGTGGTTTGTTTGTTAGAAAGACTTCTTTGTGAGTCACAAATTATGAATCACACACTTCTTAATGATATGCAACTCACTGTCTGATAACAGTGATTGCAGTTGATAGCAGTGAATAGAGATTGCAGCTACAAGCATTCAGAGTAACTTGTAGCCTTATGAAAAGTCTTCTGCTTCATTTTTTGAGCCTACTGAGTTTTTCTGCTAACTATTATAAATTTGTTCCTATCCTTTTTTCAGCTGGATCAAGGAAATCTGAACTATAGAATGTGTTGCTTCCAGAAAAGAGAGCAAGGGGAGCTCGTACAAGTATAACCCATTTGCAACACATGTGTTAGACCAAAGATGGAGGCATTATTCTGCAAACTACATGAGTGGAACATAACCAAAACCACACCTGTGCTATAGAGCATCATGAATCAAATGCGGGTAACTTCTTTCTCCCCAGGATTTACATTTTCTTCATTTCTCTAGGTGCTTCTAAATAGAGTTGGTTAAAAACCTGGCAGCTAACATGGAGGCAGTCTATACTCTCCTGGTTAATGGTTAATTAAATTATAAGCTGCAATTATATTCAATTTGATTCTTCATTTATTTCCTCCTACATATCCTATCCAGTGTCTCATTTGCAAACTCAAGTAAGGCCCTCATTCATTTATAATGTTTAATTTGGATGGTAACATAAAAATGTTACTGCATAATTTGAGACAATATAATTGCTCTTTTGTAACTACATTTCTACAACTGAAAACAGATGGAAATTTTTCACATAGAAACACGTAGAAAGAAGAAATATTTTTACAATATAATCATTAATATCTATGAACATATATTAATTAGATTGGGAAAATGGCATTAATAAATGAAGGACATCTTCAAAATAATCAGAGAGTTGAATAACAAGATTATAGTACTACTTTAATTAATGTATTAATTTAAGACAATAGACTTATTTATCCCCATAATAATTCAGTTAGTTCTATCATAAAATTGATACTGACACAGGAGAACCAAGTTGCAGAGGAATGACTTATGGAACATCAAGTCTAAGAATTTATTAAGCACAGAGAAAAATAAAGCCCTAATATATTAAGCTTCAGAATGAACTAAATCCCCTCGTTTTGCAGGGCCCCAAGACACTATAACAGGTGCAACAATTATGTATGGCAAAACTTTAGGGACATAGTAGCCAACCATCTGGGAGCTCTGCAGTTTTGATGAGAGAAGGAACTGTTAATTAACAAATATTATGATCCCAACTTGTCAAGTAAAATTAAACTCAAGGGATGAAGCATGGCTACCCATGAGAAGCTATGCTATCAAAACTAAACCAGGTCAAAACTAGTGAACGTCTCTGGGAAACAGTGAAAGGAATATTTCTTCTGTTTAATTTCTGGTGGTTCAAAATACCTCATAATAGCTTGGTTAATCTTTTTCTCTGAAGTCTCTGAGATAGAGAAGGCTCCCAATTATGATATTTTGTAAAAGTCCAGGGAGCCACATTACCTCTGAGGTTCTATATGAGGTGTGCTTCTTTCTCTTCTAGCAAGACTCCATTGTGTTCCACTTCCTATGGTTTTCTCTCTAACAGTGAAAGGATTTGAAGGACAACCTTTACTGCTAGAGAGTTACCCATTCTGAAGATGAGTACCTCACAGTTTTAAACTCTAACACCTCCATATGAGAACTGCTGCCCTGTATGGATGCCATAAAAATGTATTTCATTAGTCTGAAGGTAGAAAAGATGGTTTTAAAGATGTAACAAAGAAGGGTAGCTCCCTCATTGTGCAGATCGGAGTATATGAAGTATATGAGTATATGAAGATTCACACAGTGTATACACAACAGCACAAAGATGCATACTTCTGTATGAAATGCCCGTACTGTTCAAAGCCAAAGCTGAAACGTGTAAATGAGAAAGCAAAGCTGGTCAGCTGCTTTTCACGTAAAAAGAAAGAATACCAAACTTTGCAAGGAAATACGGCTTTTCAGCTTTCATTTCTAAATTCAGGGATTCAACAGCTTAATTAGTCACCTGAAATAAACTCCTGACACCTGAAAAGTCTAGGACCTGCACAAGTGTGAGGCAATTATTTAATCTTTTCGTTTTGAATGAATACTGAAATCAAAGTCCGGCAGCCATTTTGTTCTATTTGATCTAGCCTGGATTTTCTATTAGTTCGTAATTAGATGGTTTTTCCCATCTCTCAAGCTGGATATGAGAGCATACCCTGTTTTGATTTTTAAAAGGCAGTATCAATGATGTATGTCTGTAAAAAAAAATTACTTCTGTTAAAACACATGATGTAAGGCTATGCCCATTGACTACTTTTTTTATTATTGTTCTTGACAGTGACACAATAGCTAGCTCATGATGAGGAAGAAGCCTCAGCACTGGTCACCAAATCAGCTGAATAACTGTGATGATTTTTACATGCTTCAATAATAAATTGAATTGCAGCTGGTCTGCTTCTCCGAAGTGTTTCCTCTCAAACAAAATAATTCAGAAGACTGAAAATGTGCAAAAATTGTGAAAAAATATTTTTTAATATGTTATGTTTTCTGTCTTGTTGTTTGTTTGTTTTTTGTTGTGTTGATGTTGGTTTTTTTTAATCAGTAAGCTGGCTAATTCCATTTAGTATTTCCAAAATTATAATAAATGTAAAACATTGCTTCTAATGTTCTAGTGGATGTTGTCTATTTGAAGTGACAAATAAAAATAAATGCTTTTTTGACCAGACACTTGGCTCAGTGATATTCAGCAATTCAATAACAGAATTTGCAAGAAAGACTGACATTAATAGAAAAAAACTCAAACCACATAATAATGTGATTCTTAGTCTTGTCATGAAAATATTTGACATTGAATTACCACAGCTAAAAGGAAAGTGAAAGAACGTTAAATAGATTTTATTACAAATCTATAATGGAAAGACACCCATGGCTAAATACTGAAGACCTGCATTTGTTCCCACATGAAGGGGAACACAGAAAATTCATGGGAGTGCTGAGATCACATCTAGAAAGCAAAAAAAAAAACAAAACAGGCACACATACACACGGTTCCTGCTATTAAGAGCCAAACTCTGTTGTAACACAATTGACATATTTTTTCAAATGACTGCAGCTATGTAAAGGCTGGAAAACTGACATTCCATTAATTCACAACCTATGTCCAAAATAAAGAGCTACAAAGGAGCCTTCCCGTAATGCACTGAAAATTATGTCACTAATACTCATCTGGAAGCAAAGCTTCTCTCTAATTTGGAAAACCAATTCAGACCTTCCATTACCTCAGATCTAGGTCTCTCCACAGCAGGGAAGGACAATTGTGCCAAACTGTGTTGAAATAAATGTGATTATTTGGCTGCATCTCTTGCTACTAACTAAGGTAGAAATTAATCTAGTAAAATCATTGGTTTTCTCTGTTTTCATGTCCTATGTACCATACCACCAGCAAGACCACAAAATTCTTAAATTCACTTTTCATCTATGTGATTGAAGGGCAGGGGTGTGGATGAAAGGGAAGAAGTATTACCAAATGATTTACTGAGCTACAGAAATCTTCTTATTCAAATGACAGAAACCTTTTTGTCTCATATTTTTGTCAAGAAAAGCCTCAAACACTTCTTTATCCAAGTTGCAACAGACCAGAGCTTTAGGTTTTATTCAGACATAAGCATTGCCAACCTGTTGAAAATTCTCTTTGATTTTAACTTGACTGTCTCAAAATTATCCTGTGTTGCCTTTTATCTGAATGTTTATGTCTGAAAGCAGCAACAGCAAAAACTTTACTATATTCTTTGAAGTATATATCTTTAATCAAAATAGTAATAGAAGAACACATGAGAGTACATTTTAGTTTCCCTTTGCTATGTTAGAGACTACCTTCACAGCTCAGTCTTCAGAACAGGTTTCTACTGTACGTATATAAATGCTTTGTATTTCAGGACAGCAAATTGAAACTTCCATCAGTTCTTCCGAAGTTTGTCAAAACAGCTCATCAGGCATGCTGATAAAAATTCACTTATTCCTGCTTCTGTGAATGTCCTCAGCAAAGAACATAAGGCAAACAGAATGAAAATGACGAGGTGGCACAGAAGAGGGATAGCGAGTTAAGACAGGAAACAGGACAATATGTTTGAGACTTAGTAAGTTATTAGAAGCTATTAAAGAAAGACGTTATCGTAACCCTTCCTCCCAAAACTAAACAATTTAGTGTACTATTTGGAGTAAATGAATAGGTTTTTTTGCAAAACAACAGAGAAAATTTAACATGAAAGAGTTATCTCTTTATATTATCCTGAGCAGGGTCTGACATCACAGCTTTTGAAGGTGTGGCATGGAAAAGATAAACTCTTTTTCTTTGTCCTGTCTTCTTTGTGCCCCAGAGAACAGTGTGAAAGATGAGGAGATAGGCCAGTTCTGCTAAAAAATGTATGCATATGCAATCTGTCTATTCTCTGAAAACTTAGAAATAGAAATAGGGGAAAAATTATACATCAGCTTTTTCATTTGCACTAGATGAACACTGTCAGAAACTGAGCACAGAACAGATGAGTTTCTAGGTATCACTGAAGTGAGTATGCTATAATATATATAATGCATCAGTAGTAGTTCATGGTCCTCTAGCTCAAAGTGTATTTTATATATATATGTAAAATAAATATATATATATAATAAGAATACACCCAGTTTAAAACACACATTTACTATCTGGATTTAAAGTTTTACCTGGGGGAAAGTGTTGTGAATTCATATGAGCAAACCTCATTTGCTTATGGCTTTGTTCCTTCCCTTGCTGAACCTTCCTCTCTGTGTTTCACAGGCAGCCTCATATTTCACAAAACTACTCATCTGACCTCAGCCACCCACCTCTCTTTTTAAAGTTTTAGCTTCTTTACTGCTGTAGCTATTTCCACAGCCTTTTCTTTTACCAGGCAGCTTCTACTATCAAAGTGCAATCTAGTCTCCAGCATGGTAATAATGGAGAGAGGGAGTGCTGCAGCTATACATACAGGAAAGTTGTTTCAGCTGATACACTAGGAATTATGAGTCCAGACAGGGAAAGGGCATTTATGAGTTTTGCTATTCAGTTGTGTGACACAAGGAGATTATTTTATATTTCTGTGAAAATAAGCATGTAAGGAATTGGTGCAAGAATTTGCATTTTTCCTACAAATTTATTTTTAAAAGTTCACATTTTCACATACACACATACTGTAGAGGAATTACAGAAAAATATGCATGCCCTTACAGCCCCTTCCCTGATTAAAAGAAATATGGAAAAAAAAGGAGATAGTCATTACAATTGAATACAAAGTTCAAGTTTTCCATTTAGTAAGTGGGAATCCAAATCTATGAAGCCTAAACAAATAAGCCATATGACAGGGAAACACTAAACACACCACACAGGTTAAGGGCATCCTGTCAAATGTTGCACAAATCATAATTCTGGAGATGGAATTAAATTAAGCATGGCAAGAAACCATCTTTGTTAAGAGAATGGACAAGCAATAATGATACATTGACATTTACAGCTAGAAGCATAACACTGGTTAAGATAGTCTAATGCTTCGAACTATTCTGGTAAATCTGCTTCCTTATCCTACATTTCTTACCATTTTAGAATGTCAGACATGGGGAAGAGAAGAAATTTTCCTGCAATGAATGCAGAATAATACAACCACTAGAATCACCTAGGCACAATTTGTTGATCTGAAAAAGCACTAGGCATTGTTTTGTCTTTCAGTATAGGGAAATCTGGTTGACATAGATGCTTTGAGATCTGTGAGATAAGGCCTTTAAGTCCTATGAAAATATGTTAGCAAACTGTGAGATGTTTTAGACTTTTAGACAACTGCTTATATAACAGCCACAGAAGACACTAAAGAATTTAAAAATTCTGTAACAAATGTATGCAAATAAATAACATTATGGCAAATGAAATTCAGTTTTGAAACCACATACAAACCCCCCCTTTCAGATTAATGTAGGTGAAACAAAGAACTGGAATTAATCGCTCACTGTTCTATTTAAAACCAACTATAACTTCACAGAAAAAAAAGTTCCAATAAAAAATTATTCAATCAAGCTGTGAATGTCAACCCCACACATAAAACAAGGAAATAAAAAGAAACACTTAAAAATTGCCATCTGTCTTCTATAATGAACATCAGAGCTAAGAAAAAGTAGTATTTTAGACACAGGTGACAAATCTGGAGAGACCAAAAACTTTTAAATAAAAGCCAGGCTAGCTTTAGGGTTGAGAGAAATGACAGAATGTTATCAATGGATACAAAACAAAGAATAAAAATAAAGCAAACCTATTTATTTATTCAGTAGAAGAACACTGAGACACTTCGATTGCACAAGTAGTACTAGGAGTGTTTAATTGTAATGGTTATAACCATCAGCCTTTCTCACATTTATTATTATTAACCTGTGATACTCATAGCTGTGGAGCATTTTAGAAGAGCTACAAAAGATGAGAGCCAAGAATAACTTCTGCAGGATATTACTTTCTCAGATTATAACAATCGGTTCATCATATCCTACTCAGGCAACACAAAATAGAGGGGTCCTGGACAGAAATAACTGAGAATTTAAGTCCTCTAAAGAAACTCTCATTGGTTTGATGTTAATTAGACCTGACTTCTACACTACTAATCAACTAAACACTTACTTCTACTACACCGATCAATGAAATGCAGTGGGTTCTGTAGTGGATCAGGCAGTGATAATGCTCTCCTATTGTGACTATTCTCTCTGTTCACTGACTATAAATTTAAGTATCTGTTTCTTTAGAAAAGTAAAACAACTATTCCTTGCCTTCCAAAGAAAATGCCAAAAAAACCTTGAACCCAAACCAAAAAACCTCTTTAAATATTTGAATACATATCAAAATACTATGAATTAGAATTTGACAGAAATCTGTGTTTAATTGCTTCCTGGTAAATTTAGCAGTCTTACACGTTACTCTAAATGTGTATTACAGAATACTTTGAAGTATCTGATGCTGGAAATATATGTCAGAAGACTATGAACCACGGAGCTAATTCAATATTTCACTTGATGTTTAAATCCAATCTACAGATCAGTATAAACATTAAGATAGAATAATTAAAATATATTTACCTGCTTTGAGGACTGTTGATGGGGAAATAACTTTGATCTGGGATGTAAATACACTTATTGAAAATAAGAGGCCACCTTTAACATCCACATAATGGGAGAAGACACCAGACCTTTGGGGACTGTAATCGGACCTATGCCATGAAAAACAGAAGGCTAAGCAAATTCTGCTCATGTAAGGGAAGTACCTATACCTGTTTTGTCTACAAAGAGGTAATACGACTTTCTCAATACCTTTATTAGAAGTGGATTAAGAGTACACTATTCTCTTTTGTTAAAGAAGAGACATAATCTTATCAACTGTATAGCAGTGGCAGAAAGGAATAATCAGTAGAATATGAAGACAGAACACGTTTCAATCTATTTCTGAAGAGCTGTTGTCTATACATCAGTTCACTGTGGTTACCATTAACACACTTCCTATGCCCTCTTTTGTGTGCTATCCACAAAGAATAAAAGAGGCAGACCATATTCCTAATCCTCAGTTTCTCTAAGATGATGTAGCCAAGTTATAGAAGATTTGGAGAAGGACAGTCATGTGAGAGAACTTTCAATACTTACGCGAACACCTTGAAGAGTAACACTTTCCTGTGAGTATTTTTTTTTCCTGTGGCACAACTGTCCCTCTGTAAACTCACATGGTAACGACTCCAAGTAGTATCCCTTGTAATGAACTGGACGAGTTCTTCACACACTAGTTAAGTAAAGATTCAGAGTTGGATTTCTCAAAGATTGTGATTTTTCCAGACACTTCAGGAAGCGCATAATATTTAGCAAAAGTGTGAAAGGAACTCCAGGTGGCTGTATGGCAAATGTCAAATATGAGAAAGTTCACAGAAAGCCACTGCTTCTGCTTGAATTGCAGCCAAGTGGACCTTTCATAAGAAAAAAAGAGTTAGTGATTTTGATGGTGTTCTTTTACACACCAGACATCTTTGAGAGAGGACTGGCACTTCCTTGTGTCTTTCAGCTTCTGAGGAAAAAAGACTGTTCTTGTAAGGTCATGTGCTCATTATAACATCTAATTTTTTGAGATTTGTTTCCAGAGAAGAAGTGTGAAGTTGAAGAAAGAATACAGGCAAGTTAACTTCCTTCAGTACATGAAAGTCAGAATTCTCTTTAGTAAAAGCTTCAGATGGATCCTACTACTTGTCCTTATGGAAAACAGTGCAAAGGAATTAACTGTAAGAGCTTGAATCTCAGCTATCCTTGTTGCAGAGGAGAGATCATAGAGACTGTTTTCACAGATAAATGCAGAAGACAGCATTCAAAAGATTCAAAAGGCTGTCACATAAGAAGATAAAGGACATGAATTGTTTGTTTCTGACAATAGGCCAACTATTAGTAGCCTAGCATGATTTGCAGGGGTTTCTGATGTCAAAACTGAGCCATGGAAGATCCTGCAGAGTGAGAGTTGCAAAGCAACCTCCCTTGTGGAAGCAAGGGGGTTACTGAAGTTCAGTTTAAGCACTCAGATTCTTATATTTTAAATAAGTATTCAGCATGGATCACTTTTTGTAAATATACATAGGGTTGTCATAAAACTCTTCTTATCTCTTAAGGGACTTGGATCTATAGTCTCTAAACACAGTTAAGATTGTACCTGTACTGAAGTGTATATTGTGAGAAGAGTCTCTGAGAGAGAGAGAGAGAAGATATGTCCAGAAATTGGACTGTATAGCTGTTGGGCATACAAAGCCTGTTTGTCAGATATATTAGGCTTTCACGGGTGGTGTAATTTTGACTGGCAAACTGAAAACTTGAAGAACACTTGAGAAAGAGAATATAATGGTAGTTGCTATAAGAGGGGAGATGGCAAAGTTCTCCAGTGTACTTTTATATATATTTTTAATTGAAGCCAGAGTATGCAGCACCGATAGTGTTGGTGCCAGGGGACACTTGCCACTAACCTTTAGTTACTGAACACAGGGATACTGATTGCTTTGTCTGAGCAGAATTTGTATCAGAAGAGCTATAGCCCATACATATAATATCTAAGGGGAAACAATTCTTCTTAGTGAGAACATAAAAGATGATCTTCAGGTAGAGGCTGTTGCCGAACACAGTCCTGTTGGGTGTTCAATGTGAGTTTAATATGAAAGGGGAGACTTCTGTTTCTGTAATTAGCAAACCCATTTCCAATGTGGAAATGAAATGAATAAAATTGAAATGAAATGGAAAATTACAGTAGAAAAACATTTGTCTATATACTCTGAAAGAAATAAGTCCATTTCCTTCATCCTGTAGCAGGAGCCTATGTAGACAATGAATAAAGAAACTGCATGTATTTTCTCCTGACTTAGTTTATCCTTTTAGATATAGCCCCACAAGAAGCTGAATTTTATAGAACTATTCATGCAGAGTCTAAGAGAACATAGATATTTTTATTTTCAGAGTAATGGTCTTGTCTATAAATGAAAAAGAAGTGGTAGACATTGTCCATCAAAAAGTGAGATGATTCCAAGTGAAGCTTAAGGAAGAATCAACTCTTCTGTTTCTGTAAGGGCTTGTAGATTTCTTGAATTTGAGACCTGAGTTCCATAGAGTTCTCAGCACTGACAGCCTGCTCTTCTCCAAGATGTAAAGTTAGAGGAGGAGAAAGGCATATAGAAGGAGTCCTTAAATTCCATTTCTATATCAGATGTGGTCAAATGATTTAGCAGCTGATGAAAAAGCAGCATCTTTGTAAGCAAGTAAGGAGTCTGAAAGAGAATGCCAGCCTACTCAGTGAATCAGCACTGCTGAATTTTTAGACCATGCATACTGACATAAAAATTATAAGTATGTATGCATGCATGAAGGGGGAGTAAAACTTGCACCCAATGGGGTTTTCTTATGAAGTTTCCTTTGGAGGAATTTGGTGGTCTCAGAAGAAATACAAGGGTACACTGCTACAAAAGGAAGCTGAGATTAATACCTGACACTATGTTTCTTCTTTCCACATGCCAGTAACTTAACTGAGGAGGTTTTTGTGGCTTTTGAAGTGGCTCAGATGCCAACATCTCTTCATGTTCTGTTATAAAGATGGCATAACAGAGTTAAGAGAATGGGTCAAGAGACACCATTAGTTTCTCTGATTCCTTCAAAGAAACTGGAGCAGGTTTGGAGGGGACGGCTTCAAAGAGTCAAACAGCATCAAAGGCATGTGTATGAAGCTAGGAACTCAGTTTGGTTTAAAAGCAAAGATAGGAAAAGAAATGTGCAAGACACAGGAGGGAAAGCAGGTAGCTAACGCATAATCATGAATGTGCTGCAAATAAACAGTGGACAATAGCAGACTTCAAGAACATCAAGAAGAAAAACTCTGATCTGGTGAAGCAATTAGAGGAATTAAGATGAAACTAGAGTTCTGTTTGCTATGTGGATAGTGTGCATGTCTTCCAGCTTCATGGATACAGCTTACATAAAAAAACTCCAAGATCTGACTAGGATACTGCTACCTAAAGTTCACTATAAGCAAACAAAAAGACTGTAAAATTTTAGGTAATTTGTCATCACATTTGTTTACTTCAAGAGAGCTATTCCTATGTTTAGCCGTAACTAAGCATATTTTTAAAAACATCTTTCCAAATGTCTGATTTTACTCATGATTTCCCTTCTTTCCTACATGTACCACAACAACAGTTTGTCACAATAACACTTTGCAAATCATAAATATAAGTTAAATTGTTCAGACTGAACAGATTTTATTCACAATATGATGCATATCTGTGTATTTCTGGAAGTGACAAGTTTTTAAGACCACATTCCAAACCAAATAAATACTGCTGAGAAATTAGCTAGCTATTTCAAAGCGAGCTAAAACAATGCTCTGAGTAGCCTGTAAAAAAAAAAGCCTGTAAAAAAATTTTAAAAATAATGTTTAAGAGCTATATAAAAGCACAGTCTATACTATATTCAGAATAATACAATGCATTCAGAGAAACCAAAGCCCATTTTAAACGGAAGGCACACAACGGACTGTGCTGAACCTGATCTGTCTTGAAACATGTATCTTGTATTCTGGAGCACAAGTTGATGAGTGGTGTTGTGAAAAGTGTGATGAAGATGACATGAAATACAAGACTGATGACAATAGTGTAACAAGAAATCCAAAAAAACTTTCTTTATCCTCAGGTTGATTTCTGAAAGCACTGATTACAACATGGAATATCAACCAATGCTTATGTTAGTAAGAAAAGGGAATACATATCACTTGACTTATATTATTTCATTAATAATCTCGGTTGTTTTAACAAAAATTACCCTTGTTAATACATAGTGAAAGCACATAATGAAACTAAGTGACTTCCTCAAGGTCACAGGCAACTTCTTTGTAGGAAAAATGCAAGTAAGACACAATTACCTCTAAGGAAAGTGATAAACAACATGATACAAAGCACTGGAGAGCCTGTTTTTAGTATCAAAGAATCCTAACTTATTAACACTAAATTATGAATTTGTATAATAAGGGATTCAAAGAGGTAGCTTACTTTCATTTGAAATTATATCAAAGTCATGGAGATTTAAGTGATTTAAAAGGTACAAATTCAGAATTGTTCTTTGATTAGAGAAGAGTTATGTAGAAGGTATCAGGGAAAATCATAAAAAGAAATGCAGAAACATTATAACTGGTACCACAAGATATGGAATATCTCTGAAAAAAATGTGTGTTAAATAAATTTGCCTACAGCTGCCTGAAAAACAAATATTTTTGGTCTGGTGATTGTTAATATTTTCTGAAGGTAATTTTCCTATTATATATGTATTTAATACCTGCTCAGACATTATTATTAAGAAATGCAAAGTTTTTAGCAGGGCAATTCAATTTTCTTCACAGTTAAACATTTTAGGTTCTATTTCGTATTGACTATCTGCATTGCAGTAATGGGAAAATCAATCAATTTCTGATTATCTTGCTAGGTAAAAAACTTTTGCACTGTAGGGTAGGGCTACAGCGATAAAGTATGTATACTTATTCACTTCATTTAACACAGTTTAATTTGGTAAATATATATTTAATTCCTGCAGCACTCAAAATTAAAGCAAAATCTGTATTTTTGGTTCATCAAACAATGTTTTTTCTAATTGTGCAGCAACTCCATTAAAAGTGTAGTTGTGAGTTTCTACTAAGTCAGTCAGTGTATGATCTTATGAATGTTAAATCAAAAGTTCTAACAGTAGTAACTATAGAAATCCTCCTTCTCATTGACAATATAGACTTTCTCTCCTTAATGGTCTTATCTTGATGGAAACTGAGTGCCCTGAATTCAAGTGACAAAGGAACCGCTTAGTGTTCAGCCCATTTCTATCTCACATAATTAACTACAGGCACATGGCATTTTTCAGACCCAAGGCAGAAAAAAACCCTTGAACTAAGTACAGACTGAAATGGCTTATAATCAATTAAAAGACTTGAGAAGCTGGCACTAGCACTACAGTGAGAAATACTAGTAATAGATTTGGTTACTCTAGTACAGCAATAAACAGATTGGCAGCTTTGCTTGTGCAAGTTGTAAGGAAGGGGAAATAAATATCGGATCTTAGGAACAACCAAATATCCACAGCTATGATTTTTAGTGTATGGTAATGAATTACAGCTCCCACAGCTGGATATGAAAATTCTATGTGGGTCCATCAAGACAATTAGAATGAAAAGTCAGAGGAGGGCTTGTTTTGTGAAAAAATGTTTTTTCCATTGGTAATGGCTAAGTAAATTGCACCTCTCTATAGAGTTGATATTGTTTGTTGTTTTCACTTCCACAGTTTCCAAGGAGAGGCAGACTGAAGTGTGACTTACAGTCCATTGGTAAAAGACAATGAATAAACTCCTGAAACAGTTTTAAATTAAACTCTCAATTGTAATTTTTTTTTCTTGTAGTAAAGACTCATATCTGAAAGATTATTTCCTCTCTGTAACATTACAGAAACATTTAGATGAAAAATGAGTTTCTTTTCCACTCTCTTCAGTCACTGAAATTACGTGAAGCTTGGTGCTACTGCACAGTGAGATGGACAAAGAAACATTTCCCTTTTCTGTTCACTTTTGCAGAAGGATTGGGTGAATGAAAGAAATGAAATAATTCTAAACCACGCAACTGTGGACCATATCTGAAATAGCCAATTTCTCCTCTGGTAGATTTTTATTTTATTTGCTATTTCCTTTAAAACTCAAATACTCATCAGGATAGCACTAGTAAAACATCAAACCTTTTCTTTCTAATCAGGTGGTTGTATTTTCTCTGCTATCTTTAGCATGAGGCACCGTGGTTGAATTTAATTTTCGCTGAAAAAAAGAACTGCAAAAAGAATTTATATTCTAATGGCTAAAAGAAATCCTGTCTGTAATGTATATATTATTGGTACTTCTATTGGTATTTGAAGGTGTTACATACCCATGACAGAAGAACTCTGCCCAAAAGGCTCACAAATCGGAGACACAGTAGGAATATGTGAGAACAGCCTCATTTGAGTGAGTTTCTCTTTGATCCCTCTGGTAAATCAGGAGTTCACTGCTACCTCAAGAAAATGAGGTTATCTTCTTGTAATATTTCAGGGACCCCCTTTTGGAAGGTATGGATCTAAAGAGTAAACAAACTATGTGTCCCTAGAGAAACTGGACAAAAAGATTATCTTCATGTCATTACATTAAGAAAGTGTATTTGTCCACAGACATTCTCATGCTCAAACATTGGAAAGGCCTCATGTAGCCTTCCTCTTCACATTTCTGTTGGCCAGGCAACAAGAACAATAAAAACTGGTATAAAATGAGAAATGCTTATATTTAGGTACTATAAGTAATAGCATAGTATTCCTAAGAGCACTCAAGGAACGTAAATCACATCTAGCATAAACAAAACTGAGTCTTGCAAAGATTATATAATTTACAAAGGAAATCACTGACAGAGAAAGCCTGAACTACTTCTCTTAATTCATAAGGGCAGGGCCAAATCTATTCTTTCTTTTCTGAATTGAAGGTCAATTGAGATTCTCATCAGTTTGCAATCATACTTTAGATGCAGATTCTTTAGATTTAATACTCTAGAACCTTCAGTGTGATTTAGATGCACTTAAAGTGTGGGTTATTTTTTTCCTTAATAATAAACAAAACCTTTTGTATCCACAAAGATTATGGTCAAACTGCAAACGCAACAACAATACAGTTACTGCATGCGTCACCTCTCCCTCCTTGCTCTTTATCCAGTAATACAGTACAAAATCAAAGAAGATCATTCTGTATCTGAAAGCAGCAGCAATATCCAGCTGAGTCAAAAGAAAGCTCCATAGGGCTGGTTGGCGGGAGGAGAAAGGCTGCGTGTAGGTTGTCTCCACACTGAGTCAAATTTTATTCTGACAGAAAAAAGTTGAAAAATCCAAAGACATTTTATCTTTCTTTTGTTCACCATGAGAGCGCACAGTTCTCTGCTAAATACATTACAGTCTGTTCTTTGCTATAAATAATATAAATGCTTTAAAAAAATTAAATTAGGTTAGAAGACCACAAGAGGCTAGAAGAAAAAGAATAAATTATAGTATTTGGAAAAGTTTGAAAACAACTTAAAAAGTTAAATGCATCTGTGTTTACATCCCTATTGCCGAGATGCAGTATTTGCATTTATAGATGCAAATATAGAAAGATGTGTCATTTAGTTTTCAGTCATGAAGTAATGTTTTAATGCCAAGTAGAAGACAATACCTGGTAACTAGGTAAAAGCAGGACAAATGACCAAATATGTATAGAAACTTATAATCATAAAGCTGACATGATACAGATCTCAAATTATTTCTGCTGAAATTAAATTAATGCATCTTGTCACATGAAATACACTTATTATTTTATTGTTATTTTGAAAGTGCATGTCTCCTGAGAAGTAATTTCCTAAATATGTATTCTGTACTTGGATAGATCAGTACTTTGGAAAATCTGGTCCATCAGAAGCACAGAATTGTCCTCTCGCTATTTCTGTAGGGGACAGAAAACGCTAGTGTTTTTAAAATGAAGTAATTAAAGCTAAAAGAAATTAAAAAAAAAACTGAAAAAAGAAGATTAAGTAGCAGGCAATGTAGAGAAAAAAAAGTATTTTTCTAAACAGCACGGCAAGGTACCTTCTGAGTTATAAGTTGCAATACGTTAGATTTGCTCAATGGAAATGTCTATCCAGTTATGCACTATGAATTTTGATCCATCTTCTCTCCTCTTTACCCAAGCTGTACAAGTATCAGATCTAAGTTCTGTAGCAAACTTTGCTACAGTTTGATTAATTTGCTGAATACAGTCACACTCGCATATCTAAATGTCAGAGATAAACATTATTAGGTTTCAGTATTTGGCCTAATTTTAACCTGCTTTGAACTCTATCAGACAATTCAGCATCTGCAGTCAGTTCTGAAAATTTTAAGAAGATCATTATTTTATGAAACAGAGAAATTGCATTTTCAAATTACATGTCTATATAAATATTGTATGAGAATTTTCTATCTATGCTTTAGATAATATTATCTCCCTATTCACAGTATTGTTAAGAGTACTGAGGAACGGTAATTCTGTCATCAAGGAAAGTTCACACATATTAAAAGGTGATCATTGTATAAATTATGTGTCACAAGCATCAGTAAGAGACTGCTGTGAATTTTAGTAGCAATTGAAGGTGGCTGTGTTGTCCCAAAGGCTACAAATATAATGCATAAGTCCTCACACAAAGTGAATGCCATTAGCACATGAGGTCTGCTTGCCAGGTGCAAGTGATGCTCCAGAGTGTTCTGAGACCAGAGGAAATTGGAGTACCTGTAACCCCAGACAATAGCAACTGAAGCTTTCTTCTGCCCTACAACTGCCAAGGATACATTAAGCCCCAGTATTCTTGACAGACATTTCCTGAGAGGCTGCAGCAGCATGGGACACAGCTCAGGAAATCTTCAGGATCACTCTAGCCTATGTTAGATAACCAGCAGAGGTCTGTAGTACGTGTTGAATAAGTATGTACTCAATGTATATCCCACTGCCTTGAAAATTACTCCTGTAAAAGAAAGTCATGGCTTAGTAACCACACTGTAAGACTATGGACCACATTTTAAGTAGAATTGGTTGAAAGTATGATCTCTAACAAACATTTCTAAACAAAATTTATCTGGATATTTCAGAAATATCACTTCCTTTCCCTAAGAAATGGCAACTCAACAGACAAAAGCCTGCTGGAACACTGGCAAATAAAGCATTCAGCAGACAAGAAAGTACTTTCAAAATATGATAGTGCTGCTATTATTATTATTACCCACAATGCTTATTTAATACTTTGGAAGTTAAGTGTAATAAACTTTTCAAAATCAAAGATCAATCAAGAAAAAACATTCTTGACCTTGCTTGTGAATTGAAATTGCTGTATAAGGGTAAGCAGGAAGCAGTGGAGTTCCACTGGAGGTCTAAGCTCAACACATCCTGCACTGCTTGCAAAGCATGATCTCTTCTAGGAAAAAGAAAATGGCTTAACTTCAGTGATACTTTCACCGGTTTATAATTTCATAAATATGATGAGATATTTATAGATAGCAAACAGGATAATCCAACCTATGAGCTTCCATGAGGTTGAAGCAGCAAAACCACCAAAACCAGTTGAAAATATCTTTTTGCAGTTTCTGGAAACATAAGTTTTATGAAATTTCTGAAAAAAATACCTTCATTGAAGGTATAATTGAAGAGAATAGCATGACAGGAATGTGACTGGGTAAACAATGTTCCAACATGAAGAGTTCTAATCTTCTGCTTAATTTTATTTAAAACAGTATGTTCACAATTACAAAATGGTCACCTCTAAATTAGATAACTGAAAATCTAAATTAAACAGATAATGAAAATTTGTTCAAAATCAAATAAAGCAGATTTTATATAATTTCATTACACAAAATGGTTGAATCTTTTTACAACACTAATTATGTCAGTTATGTAAACAGCTCTAAACGCTCTTAATCTATTTCTCCAGTATATCTGTTAATGCATATGCATACTTATTCTTTGTGTTGAGATTAATTTATATTAATAGAGTTTAATCCATAATGGTATGTAAGTGTCCATATTGCCTGGCTATACACATTCCCAAAAATGCCATTAAAATTATGGGGAAGCACTGTAAAATATTGAAGAAGACTTCACAACAGCTATCAGATTAGTCTGACATAGATAAAATGTGAAAACATATAGTTAGGTTACTGAAAAGTTAAAAGAAAAGTCCTTTAAGTCCAACCATGAGAGAAGGCACTTTTAACAGAGGCCTTGGACTATGCACCTTGCTATTGAAACTACACTGCACAGAACTGTACTTTTAATGGCTGCCTTTTACTTGTTCTCTTTTGCAGCCACAAATTAATAGCAGAAGTAAATGACAGACCAAATATGAATACAAAATAAGGGCTCAATCTGCACCAAAATAAAATGCAATAGAGAAGCAAGCAAGGAGTAGTTGCCTTGCAGCAGTATGATATGCCAATGAGAAACATCAGCAGCTTGAGTAGTGGCTCAGAGAGACTTTCCACAAATGACACTGGCCCACCTGCTGTACGTCGTTTTACAGCAATTCCACAAGCATTTGAATACAATAGAATGCTCATCATCTTCATGCAAAATGCATGACAAAAGTCCCTGCACTTAAATTGCATATTACCATGAGAAGGAATATGGTTGGTGTCTTTTTTACACAGTTTGTATAAAAATAAAATAGCTAGAAATCCTACACTTAAGTTGGTTAACATTGTTTATTATGTAAGATTTCTGAATATTGGAGCAGAAAATGGAAATACGGGAAAATAGATTCCCGAGTCTGTGAATAGCATTTTCAACCCATGCAAATTTATAGAAGCGCAGAATCACAGAATGTATTGGGTTGGAAAGGACCTTTAAAGATCATCTAGTGCAACCCCCCTGCAGTAAGCAGGGACACTTACTAAATCAGGTTGCTCAGAGCCCCATCAAGTCTGACCTTGAATATCTCCAGGGATGGGGCCTCCACCACCTCTCTGGGCAACCTGTTCCACTGATCTATCACTCTGATATTGAAGAACTGTCCAGGTTTGAGATTATCACAGTATTGGATTTAATATAATGACACAGTAAAACAGGACAAAGAAAGTCTAAGGAAAACCTTTTAAATCCATAACAAAAACCAATCCCCATCTTTCCCTGTGCATATCAAGGACACATCCTACCAAGTGATCAGGGGCCTGCATGACTAAAAATACCGACATTGGAAAAGTAGCATTTCTGGAAGTTCTAGAAGACAAAAAATGAGTGATTGTCCTTCATTATGGTCAGGTTTTAGAGTCTGTAATCAGACTAAATAAATTTTAAAACTTTCTCAGATCAGATGAATGAAAAGTGGGAACTGTGGTGCTAGTAAGAGACACCAAAGACTTAAGATTAAGTCTACATGGCAAATGATACAAGGTATGATAAATAAATTCAATCTATTCCTCCTACTGAAGTGTAGAGGTATGAATGCTGAATTGATTCTATGGGAACTAGCAGGGATTCTGGACAGTTTCTTTCAAACTGCACCTCGCTCCAATATACAAGAGCATCTTACTAGGAAAACTTTATTATAGAACATTACTGTTACCGTCTATATTCTACTTTTTGCTATATTTTAAAGTAACAGTAATGCATATTTCAGCTTTTTATGAGAAACAGACACTAATCTTTCTGACAGTTTCAGACTCAATTCATTCACTTCTGTGGAACATAAAATTTTTGCTTTTCTCATACAACATTTTACTTTACATTTAAGACTTAACCATTTTGGTATTTAAAAACAACAGAACATAATCAGATTACTGAGAGTTTGGAAGTGCTTTCACATCCCATACTTTACATGCATTTTTAATAACCATTTGTTATTTCTGTTTTGTAATACGGAAATCCATATTATTGTTAATATTGCACAGATTCACAGCTAATCACATTATAGTACCAAAGGAACAATTATAGTATGTGAATGTGTATAAAGATTAATATACATATCCTAATAAATCTCAGCTGACCCATTAATGTATAATGGGCCCAAAGGAGGCCTCGTATCCTTATTATATAAGTGGCACATTTCTTTCCCCCTCCACTACTTCCCTCATTTTGTTTTATATGTACAAACTGCCATAAAAAGGAAAATTAAGCCATACAAAAACACCCTCAAACATCAAGAGGCTAATCAAAAGCACAAACCACTTTCTTCTCTTATTATACTACAAGAATCATGCTAGTATTTGACATGCATGTACAATAAGGTTTTTTTGGGGTTTTTTTTGTTTGTTTTTTTTTTTTCTTACTCCTCCTTTTGAGAATAAGGCTTCTGAAATGGTGGACAGACATCCATACCATATGTGTTCTGCAATGAATAGCTATTAGCTATTACAGGTGAGTTAAGGGAGGAACAAGCAGTTTTAATTGTAAATGATAATTTTTTTTCTTGGTTTAGGGCACATCATCAGCTGTTTCAATTAAATCTCTTGTAGTTTAAAATGAAAGAAAAAAAAGAAACAAATGATCCTTTTTATTATGTAAGATATGCCTTACAATATTGCTACATAGTGACAACTCCTTGTCCTCCTGTCACAGTCTGTCCCTTAGACCATGCTGCAGAAAAGCAATTTTCTGCCTCAGAAGCACTCTATTTTTTAAAAGTTTGTCTCTGGGCAATTTTCAGGTCTACTAGAGCTGCACAACTGTATACAGATGAGGAAGATCCAAAATAGGGCAATTTATTTGATTCCTCCTCTTCAAAACATTTAGCTGAGATTGCATATCCAACAGAGAAACCCCAACAAAAATATTCAGAGATGACCTGCAGTGACACATATCTTTTTTCACAAAAATTTGCATTAAACATCTTCTCTAGACTCTTCAGATAGTCTAGATTTGACTGTTGTTTAATATGACCTTTAACACACATATTTCCCAGGATATTAACAGCTAATTTCTTTTTAAAAGGAGACTGTAAGAACTAGTCAGTTAAATAAAAAAAACATTTACGGAGTTTTTCAAAAGAAAAGTAGGGGGTTTTTTGTGGTTTTTCTTGGTTTTGTTTGTTGTTTTTTTTTACGATGTGCATTCATTTGAATCTAGTTTCTTTCTTGTTAGAGAGTTAAAGAACCACTTAGATGGGAAAATACATCCTTGCAATATTCAGTTCCTGGTAACTTAGCATTTATGAATGCCTGAAGCTAGTGTGACCTCAGTATTCTCCCGGCATTGTTCTGCCCTAACACAGAAGGGCACTTCACAGCTGAGCAAAGGCCTCCCCTTTATAACCATCCAGATCTTGAAAATTACTTTACCTGCATGGAAGCCTTAAAGGAATTAGGATAGCTTCAGGATTTGAACCTCAGTTTGCTAAATATATAACATTCACTAAAGTATGATATGAATTAAAAAAACAACCTTGATAATATTTTTGAAACTTTTCAAGGAACTAAGTGAATTTTCAAAGCTGAAAACAAATAAACTATAGGCTCCTCAGTGTCCAAAATCATGTTCAAATTGGGCTACATACACTTTTGAAAATTTTAAACCAGACTGATAGCTCATTTATCCCTAAAGACCTAAATTTCTCAATTTTATTTTTCCATTGTTGCATTTTTTAATTGGATGCTAAGTACATTTAGTTTTAGAATTTCATGCTGGCATAGAAATTAATAATGTAGTAAAAATCACTTGTAATATTGGAACCAGAAAATAATAAGCCATAAAGAATATCTATAACCAAACATGGTTCTGATTAGTAGGTAAGATCCCACCAGCAGAAGCATGAATTTTCCTTGCTAATACTATAACTAACTTTAGTATGAATGCATTTTGCATTTTTCTGTGCCAGGTACGTAATGTAATGTAATGTATTGTAATATAATGATTATATTTCTATAATATATAAAGTGTAATTAAAAACTAACTGCAAGGGAAATGCCAATTTTCTATCTTTCTTCTAAGGTGTAGAAATATATTATTCTTCAGTACAGAAGTGTACTCCTGTAATTAGCAGAATTCAGTCAATGAAAGTTTGTGCCAGAAATGCTACTATGCTGCCAGGGCAGCACCTATGAGATCATGCACTTGGCCCTGAAGAGAGAATTTGGGTCCTTTTGTGTCTTTCTGAGTTTGCTTTTCATATTAGCCCACAGAGCCTGCACACACACACATACAAACTGGATTGTAGTGGAGATATGAGAAATCTAGCACCAGTAGAATGGAGAATTTGACTCGAAGGCAAAATCAGATTTTCAGACATGCTGAAATTCATGCTTTAAAATAGTGGAGAAGTAATTTGTTGGCATATATTGCTATGGGCATACAAGGGAAGATAATCTTTATGATTTAGCCCATTATGGAAGTGCTAATGTTGCCTTAACACATCCTACAGTCAGTTCCTAAGCTGGAAAATGTGGTAAGGAATAATGTAACAGCCACAAAAGATGAATGAAAACTTTGAAACTGGCTGAAGTGGGTCACTAAAAGATGATGCTTTTAAATTATCTCCATCTCGGATGTCTGCTTTAGACTGCTTCTTCAAGAAACTAATGAACGTACCCCTCCATACATCTTGCTAGCTGGCAAACCTTCAATTTGGTAGCTGGTTGCTGTCAGTTGGTTACAGCTCACTGATGATTCAAAAATGTAAGTGCAGACTGATGCTCTATTCATTTTGGTTTCTTTAACAGTAATGCAATGGCTATGTCAATCAGAAGGTACTAGGAATAAAAGCAACAAACTGGTATGGAAAAAAAATCATCTCCTTGGCCTTAAATTCCTCCTTTTTACCTGATTAATTGCATTCTACTTGTTTTTACATTTGCACTGTCTTGGTATGGTTTACTAGTATATATTCAAGATCAGGATAACATCATTTAAGCTAAGGAGTCACAGGAGCTACTTGACAGCAAATCTGCCTATTGCCAGTGCACTTTGATAAAATACATGTTAAGTTTCTTTAAGTCCTACATAGTCAAGATTCCAGAATGTCTTTTAATCATATTTTTTGCAAAGCAATCAGAAAAGCATACATAGAAAAGCTGCATACCTGACAGAAAGAGATGGAGTACTGCAGAAGAACTGCGGTTCCTGAATTTCCACTGGATTCATGTTAAACTAAGTATAATGTAGGATATATAAGATACCTTCTTTTATTCCCTACCAGTTGAAATACTAAAAAAGTAATTTAAGAAAGTGTATTTGTTTCCAAAGGCTTGTATCTGTCACAAATACCCCCCCCAAAAAATGAATATGTGAATTTTCAGTAACTTTTATTAAGTTGAAATCTTTGTTACAAGAAATCAAACTCTTAAATGGAAAGGTCTTTTTCCAATGACCATTCAGCAAAAAATGCAGTAGCAGTCCTTAAAACTGAGATTGAGGCCTATCCTTTCCTCTCAGTGGGGACCACACTAGCCACAAGGCTACTGTTGTGCTTCTTCTGATCCTTCTATTCCCTTTAATTTTATGAAGTTTGTCAACATGATTGATGAATACATGAGACATCTTTAAGAATGATGCCTAGACTGTGTGTCTAGATGGAGTCATTCAGTAGCTTGCTTTTCTTATGATCTTATGATTCCCCCTCTACTCTGTGCTGGTGAGACTGCATCTGAAATATTGTGTCCAGTTCTGGGTCTCTCAGTTCAAGAAGGACAGGGAATTGCTTGGAAGAGTCCAGTGGAGAGCCACAAAGATGATTGAGGGAGGGGAGCATCTCCCCTGTGAGGAGTGGCTGAGGGAACTGGGGTTGTTTAGCTTGGGGCAGAGGAGACTGAGGGGTGACCTCATTAATGGTTATAAATTTGTAAAGGGCGAATGTCAGGAGGACAGTCAGGCTCATCTCTGTGATGTCAAACGATAGGACAAGGGGCAATGGGTGCAAGCTGGAGCATAGGAGGTTCAATCTGAATATGAGGAAAAGCTTTTTCACTGTGAGCATGACAGAGCACTGGAACAGGCTGCCTAGAGAGGTTGTGGAGTCTCCTTCTCTGGAGACATTCAAAACCCGTCTGGATGCATTCCTGTGTGACCTAGTCTAGGTGATCCTGCTCTGGCAGGGGGGTTGGACTAGATGATCTTTCGAGGTCCCTTCCAACTCCCAATATTCTGTGATTCTGTGATCCTCATGATGGGAAGGCCTATGCCTGCAGCCAGAAACACAGACTGACATTGCAAGGGCCAAAGATTATGAATAGTAAGTGAGCTACAGCTTCAGATTAGCTATCAATATGGCACCCTTAACCTGGTGAACATTCTCACAGTTACTCTAATACTAGTTAGCTGCAACTCCTGCTCTGACAAAGATGCCTCTTTGTAGCCCAAGAAAATCAGAATTGCGGCATGCCTTTTATCCCCACACACACTTTACACCATCCAGTAGGCCTAACTCCCGCCTCAGTGCATTTTATGCTGACACATGTCACTTAGTTCACAGAACAGAGTTGGATGCCTGTCCAAGTACCAGATGCTTGGAAGCTAAATGTTTTAATTCTCTGTGGTGCTTATACAGAAGTCCCTTTTTACAGTCACCATAGAATCTTAAAATTCAGTTTGATAATTCCAAACCTTTAGTTAAAGGTTTGTAAAATGTATCTAACCTTAACAAAAATTAAAATAAAAATTAAATTTTAAATAAATTTCTGAAATAGCTTTTCCTCCTTCTTGCAATAAGATATATTACTATTATTATCAACAACAACAACAATAATAACGTATTTCAGCTTTGCTGCCTACCTGTAACTAAAGAAAAAGAATATATGCATAATAACTTTGACCTGTATGTTTGAACAGTGGAGACAGCTACTTAGCTACCTGAAAGTACTGCCACATGAATAGCTAGCACTTCCTCAATGCTGTCACTCAAAAGGCTTTTGGCACTTCTTCAGAGTCCTCTTATTTACTTCCTTTACACAGTAGCTTTCCACACTTAAGCTTAGTTTTCCCCACAGTTTAATAAAGGACCAGTCATATTTTAAACTTTTTTTTGTACTCAAACAAATAATATTATTAAAATTATAATATTTCCTTTTGAAAAGACTTTCACATGTGTATACAATTTTCTTCTTTTTTGTCCATTTTTGTTTGAAATGTACTAAAAATAATTTTTATTTTTTTAATAACACACGCGTCTGATGAACTGCAGAGAGGTGTTATTCAAGTATCTACCAGCATTTTTGTGATTTTTATATTAATATTTTGATTTCTCAGAATTATCTATTTCTTTAAGCTCTGAAAATTTTATGTAAACAATCACTGACTGGTATTCTCTGTTCTTATTAGTTAATTAAACTTCTTGTGAGCAGTTGGGATAATTTAGCTAAATAATCACTGTAAAATCTCAACCTAACATCAGTAATTCACTTTTATACAGTTTTGTCCTGGTTTGAGCTAAATACAACTAATTT
>NW_010166702.1:0-864 GCF_000695765.1 Mesitornis unicolor
TTTATTTTATTTTATTTTATTTTAATTTTAAAGAGGCTGGACTCAGTTCAATATCCTACATAGCAGTTCCTTCCGTGGTGCAGCACTCCCAAATACCATAAAGCTGTGCCCACTGTTGGCTCCATCCAAGTGACGTTCCCCAATGACCACAGAGTGGAGTTTCCTGCAGCCCATTGGACTTTGTATGTCTGAAGCTGGACATAGGAAACACAACAGCACTTGAACTGACAATTATTTTGGAAATTTCAGTTACTTTAATGGTGAACTCGATGATCATAGAGGTCTCTTCCAACATTAATGATTCTGTGGTTCTGTGAATTTGTCCCTTATAATCAAGGCTATTTAAAATTAGTCATATGATCTAACCATTCATTTAAACTTTTATTACTGTAAGTATGCAAAAAACGAAACCTCCAGAACTCAAAAAATCTCAACCTAAGATTTTTTTGTAAGGTAGATGCAGCAATCTAACTTAAAAATATTGAAAAATTAGACTAGACACTCTATTTCTAGTTGGACAAAGCTATGTCAGATGAATCTCACAAAGCATGATCTATTCATCATCAAAGAATGACTTCCAATACATTCAAAGGCTCAATCTTCCTTTGAGCTTCAGGGCTAATAGAACAAATCTGGTTCCGTGTCCACAGAGCCAAGAAGAGCCATCCATGTACCTTTACATTTTGGGTTGGTGGCATGCCATGATACTTGTGAGATGCTGAGAAAACGCTGAACACCATCAGACTCTACGGATGCCATTGAGGGCCAAGGGTGATCACAGATGAAAGCAACACTGCATCTCAAAGACCTTCCCAGTCACAACTGGTGTTCCTCAGGGCTCAGTTTTGGGGCTAGTTCTGTTTA
>NW_010166703.1:0-2134 GCF_000695765.1 Mesitornis unicolor
TGCCCCTGGTGCCCGGCTCTGTCCTCCAGCACCCAGCAATTGCCCCCTAGTACCCAGGCATCCCTCTCAGTACCTGGCCGTGTCCCTGGTCCTCAGCTGTTGCACCTCCAGTGCCTATAACAGCCACTCTGATACCTGGCCATACCTCCCAGTACCCCCCATTTCTTGGCCATCCCCATTCCTCAGTACCCAGCAATGCACCCCAGCACCTGGCCATCCCTCCTGACCCCCTACCTGGCAGCCCTATGCATCCAGTAATTTCCTCCAATATTCATCCTGCCCCCAGGGTCCAGCACTTCTCTCCCCGAGAGGCAGTGACTCCCCTTCCAATGGCACTGCCAGCCCTGTCTCCCCCCAGACAGGGCATCCCAGTGGTGACCCCAAATCAGAGACCCCTGTTGCAGCTGACAAAGCCCTTGCCTATGGTCTCTTGTGGGTTGTCCTGAGGATGGGGAATAAGGAAAGCTGGGCATGGCCCAGAGGACTATTGAGACCCCCTCACTGGGGGGCTGGGACTTGTACCCCCTGACCCCACAGGCTGTCCTTGTTTCCCTGGCAGGCAGAGCACGCCTTTCTCTGGGTTTTCCTTTGGGTTTGTGCGTGCACAGAGCAGCTCCATTGAGCCCTGGGGTTGCTCTGAGGTTGGTGTTTTTTCTGGGGTTGGCTCCTCGGTTTGCAACTGGTTCAGCCATTGGGATCTCTGATCACCCTCTGAAAAACAGGGTCCTGCCTTTTCATCCTGAAAAGGGGATGCAGGACGGCTGTGCCTTAGTGCCTGAGCAGCGCTCAGCAGCATGGACTCAGAGGCCTTTGCTGCTCCTGTTTCCCACCCAAGGGAGTCCCTCTTCCACCAGGCGTCATGGCAGGTGGGATGCAGGTCAGACAGGAGCCACCTCCAGGGTCAGCCCTCCCTGCAACCTGCCGTGCCGCTCGTCACATCACACAGCAGCTCACCGCACCGCTCCTTTTTCAGGGCTGCTGCGGGATGGAGAGGCTGATGAATAAATCAATCCCCCTCAGTGCTGAGGCAGCAAAACTTGGATGCAAACAGAGGAGCTGTGCCGGGGCTGGCGGCCTGATGGCCGGGATGGCACCGCTTGTGAATTCCCTCCATGCAGCTGCTGCAGACGGAGCCGCCTGCAGCCAAGTGGGCAGCTCTGATTGCCTTCTCGCCATGTTTTATTTATCAAAGCGTTCAATATGCACGCTCACTCTTGCTGTCCCACATTCTTCCTGGATTTTCCTGCCTGGAAATGGGAGCAGAGGCTTGGAAAGGGGCTGTGGGGTGCTGCCAGCTCTTCCCGGGTTTGTGGGCACCAGCTCTTTCACCTCCCTGCTGGGGGCTCCTGCCAGCTGTTGGCATGCGGCTGTCACTGTGCTGAGGAGACGGGGTCCCTCACCGGGAGCAGAAGGACAGTGCTGGGCCACTGACCTTTCCTGAGCTCAGTGAGCGCTTTTAAGGAACAGCCAGGCTCTTGCCATGCTTTGTCAAGAGCAGCACCTCGGACCGATGCCAGAAGCTGGAGGAGGCCACTGTGGTGCCCCCATGCCTGGCAGAGGCTGGTTTTGACCTGGCCGTGGCCGAACCACGGCTGTGCCTGCTGTCACAGGCTGTCACAGGCTGTCACAGGCTGTCACTGGCTGCCACTGACCCCATCCTGGCCCCTGCTCGCTTTCCTCCATCACCTCCAGCTGCCTGCGCCGGAGGAGAGGGAGCTGCAGGATGCATTGCTGCCTCGTTGCTAATAAATAAGCCCCAGTAATGAGTTGGGCTCTGGCGGGCAGGCAGGTAGTGGCAATAATCCCCCAATTAAGTGGACGAGGCAGACAGTTAAGTGCAGAAAAACCACAAATAAATAATAAGGAGAATAATTTAGGAGCAGGGAGGAGCTGGTGGCTGGGTCCCTCAGCCTTCCCCCGGCGGCAGGCAGGGCCAGCGGCACTCTGGGAAGTGTAGTTCTGCCTTTCTGCCAGCATCCTATTCTGGAGGGACGGAAATCTCCGGTTTTCACCCCGTTCCTCCCGTTTTGCCGAGGCTGGGCATCCCACAGAGCACCAGGGCAGCCGGTCCTGGAGATGGGGAGTGGGCCAGGAGCGTGGCTCTGATGAGGGCCTGTGTGCGTGGGGCATTCCT
>NW_010166703.1:2165-4950 GCF_000695765.1 Mesitornis unicolor
AGCCCACAGGACTCTGACACTGAGGAAGCCCTTGCCTGCCACCCTGTCCTTCAGCAGAGGGTCCCTGGGGCTGGCTCCATGCCACCAGTGTAGGAGCTGAGGAGGCACAGAAGCTCCGGCCATGGGGTGGCTGCTTTGCCTGCTCACCCCCAACATGCATGAGTTGGCATCCCTGCTCTCCTGCCTCCTATGGATAGAAATACTGGCTTGGAGAGCCCCGTGGAGCATGAATTAAGGAGGATGCACCCATGCAAGAGATGTGCTGGATGGTGGCACAGCACACACTTCCCCCCAGAGCCCTGGACAGACACAAACCACAGCAGGAGCAAGAGCAGATGCCTTTCCAGCACTATTGATCACAGCCGTGGGCTGTGCGTGCCTTGCTGCTGAACTTGCAGGGACGATCAATAGTTGTTTTTCTCTCCAGTCTTCACCCTGCTAATGGGAGCCACTGGTCTTGTCATTGCACTGGAGCAGACACGGGCAGGCTGGAGAGGAACCCACTTCACCTTTGCATTTGCAGGATTATATCTTCAAGAGTTGTGGTGCGTACTGCAGCCTGGAACTTTGCAACCGGGCACCAGGGAGCCGGTGGCTGTGCCAAGGCTGCAGGGACAGCTGACACCAGTCCCTGGCTGGGGATGCTGGCGCAGGGGTAGCTGTAATTAGTCATAAGAAAAAACTCTTCGGAGCAAAAGTCCTGCTTGTGGCATGAAGGGAATTTGCTCCCTGTGGTGACAGGTTTCACCCTTCACAGCAGCTGGCGGTGGCTGTGTTGGTGCATGAAGCACAGGAGGAGATGGTCAGCTCTGTGGCTCTGCCTGTGCCACCACAGGTACTCAATGTTCACGGGGGGGACAGGGAAGACATGGTGCCAGGGGACACAGTCCCATCCTGCCTGGTGGCGGTGCTGCTGACAGAGCCACTGTGGGGATTTTTCTGGTGCTGGCAGCAGAGAGGGGGACTCGAGACAGGCATAATAATCCCCATGTGAAGTATAAGAAAAGAAGCTATTTAAGTATTACCTCCTCCGCCTGGTGAGCCCGCAGCCAGGCCCTTATCAGGAGAGGGAAGGCTGATAAATCAGCCATTCCCATTAGGCAGATGAGCTTGTAACGCTCAAATGGCACCAAACCCTGCAGGAAAAAGTGCTGGTTCCTGGAGAGGAGGTGATGGAGGGGATGCAGGGGGCAGCCAGGATGGAGCCTGCCCATGGTCCTGCCAGCGGCCAAACATGGGGCAGGGAGTGACTGGCATCGTCTCAGATGCCGGAACCCCTGCCAGGAATTTCCCAGGGACAAAAGCAGTTTCTGTGGATTTTGATTTCTGCTCCTGTGTAGGCAGTACCTGGGAGCTGAACTCCTCCTCTGGAGGAGGTTGGGGGAAAAAAAAGTGAAGGGAAATCAAAGAAATCAGGACTTTGATGCCTTTCCCTTTGAACCCAGGGTCTTGCAGAGTTGGGCAGTGATGGACGAAGGCCTCTGGTGTGACAGTGGGGTGCTGCTGAGGGATGGAGTGTGGAGCAGTGTCCCTTCATCCCCTTTGTTTTTGGGAAAGCCAAGCCAGGCCCCCATGTGCCTGCTGCCCTGTTTTGGAGGGCAGGCGCTGCCCTTCATGGCAGACTGCAGAAGATCGATGTGTTTTTGAAGGCAAATGAGAGCTTTTGCCCTGAAAAGGCGTGGGCACCTGCTCCGAATGCTAAGCAGCTCCTTGGAAGGCAGTTTCAAAACACAAAGGGCAGCGGGACATTGGAGCAGAGCACTCAGCCCCATCCTACAGCCCCTGGGGACAGCGTTGTCCCTTCCTGAAAGTCACAACAGAGAATTAAACATTCAGGGAAAAAAAATCCCCAAAGAGTCCACTCGTGGTGGCCACGGTGGTATCTGCAGTTCGGGGGGGCCGTGTTGCCAGGCTCACTCCTGGATGATCATTTTGAAGGGGCTGCAGCAGTGGCTTCATTTTGCAGGCAGCTGCCACCGGTGGGACTTGCTGTGCTGGCAGGACAGCAAGTAGAGAAGTGCAGGGGACCTGTTCCAGGGGTGTCACCAGCTGTGCCCCCCCAGCCTTGCTGCTGGCTCAGCCTGCACAAAGCAGAGCGTCCCTGGGGCTGACGCTGCAGAAGTTTGGGGGTGGCTGGTGCAGAGTCGCTGCTGCAGCTCTGCACCAGCCGCCTCCAAACTCCCGCAGCGTCGGCCCCGGCCCAAGTTCCTGCATGGAGGTGGCACAGAAGCATCTCACATGCCCCTAAACTGCCACCCCATGCCTGCAGGGACTTGTGGGGCAGGAGGTCAGGACCTGCACAGAGTCAGCCCCAATATGCTCTCTCCATAGATTCTGCCACCTGCCTTTGCCGAGCTAATGGAGGTGATTTTCACCTCCTTTCATCTGGAAAACCATTGGCAAAAATCTTATAACAACTTCCCTGGCAGCAGGAGAGGTGAAGAGATGTGCTTGCACATTCGCAGCAGGTGATTCTCTGTGCTGCTCAACGGAGGAGGATCGCTCTGGCTCGGGATGTGGAGCAGCACTTGGGCACCTCCATCCTCTGACCCGCACCCAGCTGGGCACAGGGATGTTCAGCAAAGACAGAAGTTACCCACTCTTGGCTGCTCCTTCTTCTCCATCCTCCCTCGTGCCTGCCCTGAGAGAGGTGATGGACAATGCTAAAATAGGCTGGCATCATTCCTGAGGAGCAAACATCCCAGTCAAGGGGAAGGAGGTCAGAGTGGTGCAACCACAGGGATCCCCCTTGTACTGTCCCCAAGCACAGCCTCTCCCCACAGAG
>NW_010166704.1:0-853 GCF_000695765.1 Mesitornis unicolor
TTTCAGTCTGGTAACCCTTAAACCATAACATGTATCAAGACTGATGGACAGAATTCATGGGCTCCTGTGAATATAGTAGTTTATATGGGAGAAAAACAAACAATGAGATCTGTGATAACATTGAGAGGTTGACCAGAAATATATCCTTGCCTCAATGTGATGAAACTGCTTGTTGAGACTTTGGTCTTTCTGGTATTAAAATATGATTGGACAGGGCTCTAAGCAGCCTGATATAGTTGAAGGTGTCCCTGCTCGTTGCAGGGAGAGTTAGACTAAATGACCTTTAAAGGTCCTTTCCAACCCAAACTATTCTATGATCTCTAATTAAATTTTTGTTTCATCCTCAAGATCTCGCATTTTTAAAACATTTGGTACTTTTTTTCTTCACTAATGAGTCTTGTAAATATCATGCACAGAATCCACTTATCAGAGTTGAAACAGTATTTGTGACCCTCACAACACTGCAATATCTGTGACAATGTAGTTCAGGAGGCTGAGACAGCTTCTGCAGAGCAGCAGGCATGGAAGTGTGCAAAGGCAGAGCCTTCTACTCTTATCCAGAGTTTATTATTTTTCATGTGTAGGATTTTGTTCCCACTCCCACTATTATACTGGAGCTTTGCACTGTCTCTCAGGAGGAGACGCTGAAAACATTTCTTTCTGCTGCTTAAATTGAACAGAAGGTGACCTACAAAGAGCAAAAGACTTTCTGACCTCTTTTTCTGAAGGAAACCATCAGTTGGTACTGGGTGAGGTCAAGAGTGTTTTGCTAGCTTTTTCAATATAATTCTATCTTGTTCCCTAATCATAGAATCACTAAGGTTGTGTTGCCTTCAGAGGCGTAGCGACCTGG
>NW_010166705.1:0-415 GCF_000695765.1 Mesitornis unicolor
GGGGGGGTCCCCAATATTGGGGTGCCCCCCTCCATGCAAAAGGGGGGGTCCCCCAAGCACCCACCTGAACCCGAAAGCTCCTCCAGGACGTCGGGCATCCCCCGCTTGCGCTTCACCTGCACCCCATAGGCGTCTGGGGAGGGGAAATTGGGGGGGGTTGAGATTTGGGGACCACCCCCACATCAGCCTTGGCCACGTCCTGGGGTCCTGAGCTCATTCTGGGGGGTCCTGGCCCCAATCCTGGGCCATATCCCAACCATGGGGGTCCCATCCCCACCCCATGGCTCTCATCCCAGGCTCCTGTCCCCAAACCCAGGATCCCATCCCCATCCCTTGGGCCACATCCCAAACCCAAGTGTCCCATCCCCATCTCAGGGTCCTGTTCCCATCCCAAGGGTCCCATCCTTGGGCTCCC
>NW_010166706.1:0-1510 GCF_000695765.1 Mesitornis unicolor
GGACCGGGAGGTGGGGACCAGGCCCAGGCTCAGGCGGGAGGCCGGGGGATGCGGGGATTCGTTTCGTGGTCGCCGTTACTTGCATTTGCTCCGTTTTCCCTTCGGGATGCATGCGGGCCGTGGCTGCGGTTGGAAAACGCTGAGCTTTGTCTTGTGCAGGGGTATAGGCTCGGATCTCCACCTTGCGTCTAAAGCGGCGTTTGGGACGATGCCGTTTTGGGGCAAGACACCCCCGGGACACTGCTTCGACGGACACCACCCCCCTAATGAACTGCAACAACGAACATCGCCCCCCCCCACACCCCGGTGCGGTCTGTGCTCCACGGGGCACGGCGCTGTCCTGCGCACATGTCCGCAGGCATCCACGGCCTCTGCCGTTGTTCACAACATGGGTGGGCATCCCATGGGTTACAGGTGTGCACCAGCAAAGGCTGGGAGCGGGGGCTGGAGGCCGAAAACCACTCATCCACCCGTGCGGGGGACATTTTCGTAGAGGGATGCTTTGAAAATGCTCCTGCGCGCTGCCGCGGTGCTGCTGGCCCAGCACAGAGAGAAGCTGCTCCCTTCCAGCATCTCACACCGCCCCGGCGATGCCCCTTCCCCGCCCGCTGGGTACTTCTAGGAAGGTTTTATTATTAAAAGTTGTTTTCCTGAAGCAACTCACGGGTGCTGGGCTCCACAAAGGCGGCACCAGGTGCGACGTTGGCTGTCTTGACTTGGGCTTGGTTTAGCTGGGATTGCTTTGTTTGGGTTTGGCTTGGCTGGAATTGCTTTGTTCGGGTTTGGCTTGGCTTGCTTTGGTTGCGGTTTCGTTGCGGTTTCATTTGGCTTGGTTTGGTTTGGTTTGTCTTGATTGAGATGGGTTGGGTTGGCTGGGCTTGAGTTTGGTTGGGTTGGGTTTGGTTGAGTTTGGGAGCCGCTCCCTCCTCTCTTGCCTTACTGCAGCTCTGCTTTTTCAGAGGGCTTCCTTCTCCTCTCGGGCAGAGGTGCGCTTGAGATGAGATGCCTTCATTTTTGTAACAATACCCAGTAATTTATAGACTGAATCTGAGTCTATACAACGCTAATAAATCTGAAGACGAAAAACTGGCAGAGCCTGAATTTAGCTGCCTGATATATGGCCCAGGTGGTTTTGCATTGGCTACAACCGCCTCAGACTCTCCTAAAGCTAGGACCCCTTGCCCGAGGCCCGTCCTCCCCTCGGGGGTCCCTCTCTCGTTCAGACGCATCTCATCCTCTTCTTCACGGGGTTGTCACCGGCGTGGCCAGCCCTGATTTATTTACAAGCGCCGTCCCCCGTTCGTGGGTTATTTATAGCAGGAGGAAGCGGAGCGGTTTATTTGAGGGCTCCCAGCCTTTCACAGATCCCCGACGTAGCTCCTGGCCGGGGGGAACCGCGGGATGCGGTGGCTGAGCGGGCATGGAGCGGTGGTGCCTTGCGGCCAGCCCCACACAGCGCTGCGTGGAGGTTACCCCCACGGATTCCTCCCACGACCCGCGCACGCCTGTC
>NW_010166707.1:0-1452 GCF_000695765.1 Mesitornis unicolor
GACGCAGATGCGAGGGGACACTCTAAAAAACACAGGTTCATGCAGGGTGGGGTCACCCCTGGGGCCGCTCGCAGGGTGCCTCCTCTCCGGGTGCCTCTTTGCCAGCAAAACCAGGCTCCCAAACTTGGCTCAGTTTATGCGACTTTAATGATATTATTATTAATGTTGTTATTATTTGTACCCGTGGTCTGCGGTGTTGGGCTGGGAAGGCTTTTTATAGCCAGTCTCTCTGGTGTTGGCAGCTCGGGAAAAGCCTGGGTTTAAATTCCCGGGAGGATGAGGGAGGCTGGGGTGGGAGGGATTGGAGGGGACCCCTCCTTCCCAGGGCCCTGCCCCATAGCACCCCGCTTTCTCCCATGGGGAGCCTTCCCCTGACCCAGCTCCTCACCCTGCCTCAAGGCTCGGTGGCGATGTCACTCCCGGCCCTGTCTCAAACCTTGTGCGTGACCTTGGAAAATCTGTCCCTCCCCTCCGTGCCTCGGCTTTCCCTGCAAAGGGCCGGGCTGAGCGGGTGTCTGGGGGGGGTAATGGGGGTTTGCAGTGGGGAGAGGTGATGGAGTCCAGCCCCTTGTGGGGGGGAGCACTTCAGAGCTGCAAAAATACTGGTATTTGCAGATGATGCCTGGGAGCGCTATGCGTGTGTGCGGGGATTGCCACAGGATCCTTGCAGCACGGAATATTATTAATGGCTCACTATTTTGGTAGTTAATAGGATAAGGTAAATGCTTGGATCGTTAGCACTGTGACAAATTACTTGCTAATTACAAATAATGATCTCCTTAGGAAGAATTAAAGCCAACACAAACCCTACTCTTGTTCTGTGTTCTTGTGCTTGGCTTTTTTCTTCTTTTAAATTTTGATCTGAAATGGGTTGCACAGCTGGCTGGCATATCTGGGGTGCTGGGGGTTAACTGGGATGCTGTGGGGTGGCGATGGCCGATCCTCAGCAGCCCAAACTTCCGAAGGGCTCCCCCTTTTATGCGGTTTCAAGGCCTGTGTCACCTTGATGCCAGCTAAAGGTGGATGACCCCATCTGTGGGTTTGCTTTCTGCAGGGGCTGTAGCTCCGTGCATTAAGGGGTTTGGTCTTGGAACTGTTTCTTATTTAGGGGCTTTTGAAATATCCAGGCATGAAGGGTGCCAGTCCTGTGCCCTGCTCCCGTGGAGTGAGTGCAACCCGCTGAGCACTTCCAAACCCATCTCAGCTGGCAGAGGACCCCAGGCTGATGATTAACCCCAGATTTCAGGGAGAACCTGAGGCTTTCAGGGTTGCTCAGCCAGGCTGGCCCGACTGATGGGGCCTGGGCAGAGCTGGAGGGGGGGCCTGGGGTCCTGGGGGAGAGGGGCATGAGGTATCCAGGTGACATGGCCATCTGCACTGGGACAAGGCAGGCTGGTGACTGCTGGAGATTATGGCTGGGTTTGTTTTTATCTGGGGAGGGGGTTGGTGCTC
>NW_010166707.1:1473-12183 GCF_000695765.1 Mesitornis unicolor
CGAGGACGTGCCGGGCAGCGGAGGTGATTCCTCCGTGGCGGCAGCACTCCTGCCTCAAATGTCACCTGGAAACAGCCTCCAGCTTTGGAAACGTGGCCCTGGGAGGGTTCTCACAGGACCCTGGAGCAGTTCCCTCTCTCTGCAGATGTTTTGGCTGCAGGCTCACTTCAGGATCGCCAGTACAGCCCATGGGAACAGGACAGCAGTGTCTTGTCCTAATCAAGCTTCTCCCCTTTCCATTCTGGGGGTCCAATCCTCTCTGGGCAGGGTGCAAATGGGATTAGTTAAACCAGTATTTTGAAGCAAAGGCTTAGATTTACTTCAGTGGCTCTAATCTCACGCTGGCAAAGGTCACAGGAGGCAGTGCAAGCGGGGGCTGTTTTATGGAGCCCACTGCCTGGCTAGCAGGATGGTGTTGGGGCAAGTCCCTGCCTGAGTCCAGCATCAGGTTCCCTCCCCCAAGCACATGGGAGGGGGGACCGTGAGCACGGCCCTGACTGGGAAAAAGCAAGAAGGGTTAACCAGGCAGGGACACCCCAGTCCTGGGAGGCACAGCCCCACGGTGGTGGCACCGCCATGGCACAGGGAGCAGCCACCACCACAGCAGCACCATGGCTGGGATTTGGCTTTGCCTCTGGCTGCCGCAGGCTCTGACTGCTTGCTTTAGAGCATTGAATTAAATCAGCCGCAGCGTGCAGCTCACTGAGCAGCAATGGGGCACCCCAGGGCAGGAGGACCCAGTGCTTTTTAACCATCCTGGGATTTGCCCCACAGGTGCCATGTCCATCGCAGCACCCTGTGTTGGTACCCACTGCCACGGGGTGTCCCTATGCCAGTACCGTGCCATGGCCACTTGGCTGGGATGACCACAGGTTGTGCAAAACCTGGTGCTTCCCTCTCTGGGAGCATACGGATGGGCTCAAAATGAGCTTTTCTATTTTAGCTGCTTTGAAGAGCCAGGCTGTGACTCTGCTGAAACATCTGGGCTCTGACGTTCGAGAGCAAGGGGCTGCGTTACCACAGCAAGGCCAGACCCCAGCAAGGCAGCGATGGCTCTGGGGACAACTCGTGACATGTGCCACCGTGCGCTGGAGCCATGGGCATGGCCACAGCATGGGGTCCTCACCCATCTCAGGGCATCTGGGCAAGGTGGCATCCTTGGTGTTCATGGAGAAAAGAGGCTGTTAGCGTCCTCATCACATACATCCTCATACATCCTGCATGTTGGTGCTGTCAAGCATGCAGGACTCGCTTTTGTTTGCCAGGAGCACCAGGCAATTTGGTTTTATTCCTCCTTTGTAGCAGCTGTTCTGTTCAGCCCTTCCTGCAGGCTCACCAGGCCTCTGAAGTTTAAGCTCTCATTAAAGCCTGGCTTTCCCTCAGCAATGTGACCGTCCTTGACAGGCTTTCCTTCCCCGGGAGCAGACATTGGTTAAGGATTTATAATTAGCTGCTAATAAGGTGGCTGTGACTAGAAAGGTGCTTCCCTCCTCTGCCACCCGACCATGCCCTGGGTTTTCCTGTGCTGGTACTTTCCAGGGCAGAGCCTGGCACAGCTCGAGGTTTTTGCTTAATAGCAAGGTTTTTGGAGGACTTTCCCTGGGCAGGGGCAGTGCGGGGACAGTGCTGTGCAGTGCAGAGCGGGAGCTGAAGTCCCCTGGGTCATGCATGGGGTGTGCTGGGAGCTCTTGGGTGCTCCCAATCCCCAGCAGAGAAGCTGGGTGATGGCAGCATGGTCCTCAACTACTGCCCATCCTGTGGGAGCCTCCAGCACCCGCCAAACTACAGCTGGGGCCATCGCAGAGAGCCTGTGCTCCGTTTTCCAGCTTTTCCCCAGTGTTGGGGTAGATTTTCTGCAGGTTTAAATACAATTTTTTCCCATCTCCTGCTCTCACCCCAAGTCAGTGCCAGGAAAAGCTGCAGATGGCCCCATCCTCCCCTGGCCGTGCTGTAGCAGGCAGCTCTGAGGGCACTTTGCTCTCGGGGTTTTTTTTTCACGTGGCCGAGTCCTTCCCCGGAGAACTGCCTATAAATTATGTACTTGGAAAATGGGACCAGAAAGCAGCAGGCATCAATAATTGATGGTCGACGTTTCCTAACAGGCGCGCAGCATCCGGGCATTCCTGCACCACGGGGCCTTCAGGTGAAGCTGCGTGGCCCTGCTCATCCACTCTGCCCGGAGTTTAATCCCCTCTCCTCCTCCCCTCGGGCTTTGGGCTTGGTTTTAGGTTTTAAATGCAGTATTAAGGCCTGATCCAGCCCTGGGCAGTCACTGCATCTGCTGGAAGTCAAGTGCAAGCTCTGACTTCAGTCCCCACAAGCAGAGCTGCAGACACCAAAGGTTTGGTTTCAGGGTGTCCCCAGGGAAGCTGTGGATGCTCTGTGCCATTGAGTTTGGGTTTTTTGCAAGCCGTGTCCCCATTCCTGTGGCCAGTGGGATGCAGGATGCCATGTCCATCCTCCATCCATTCCCTCTCCTGACTCCTACTGCATCTGTTCACTCTTCACCATCCCTCTTTGCCTCCCCCTTCCTCTTTCTTTTCCCACCTCAAGGTGAAGTCCTGACCCTTCTGCCCCAAACGGATTCTATGCCGTGGCCTGGAGCTCATGGACAAGGAACAGACATGAGTGGGCTCCTGACTGGGCAGGGAGGAAAATTCTTGTAGTTGAGAAATGGGGACTGCTCCCAGCTTGGGGGCCTGGACATGCTGGTGTTTCAGCTCAGTCCTTTACCCTGCGAGGAAAGAGGGATACCGGTCATTACCTGGCGTTCATCAGGGCAGTGTGGGGCACTTTGCAGGGGGGGTTGCAGACCTCCTGGAGGGTCTACAGGCCACAAAACCCTCCCTCCTGCAGCTGAGCCCTTCCTAGGGAAAGCTGTAGGCAGAGAACTGACACAACTCAGTTCAGTTGTGCTTTGCCCATCTTCCTGGTGGCGACCACAGCAAACCCAGCCAAGTGTCTGCCTGTAGACATGCTGCCTTGAGTGGCACACAAGGTCCATGATGCCAGGCTTTGATGCCAGGCACTGCCGTGGGGCTGAACTCCTGCACCAGCCTCTCCCCACCCTGGGCTTCAGCCATTGCAGCGGCTGGGCAGGGACAGGGCTGCGGAGGGATGCAGGCTCAACCCAGAAGTCTCCCAGCAAGGTGGCCCAGGGAACAAAGCCATGGATTCAATGGTTTCGTGCTGCTCCATCACCGGGTTGAAGCCCTGTCCTGCCCCTCTGCTCAGGCCGTCTCTGTGTTTCCTCTGCAGGGAGCTACTTTGCCAACCACTTCATCATGGGCGGCGAGAAGTTTGACTCCACGCACCCTGAGGGTTACCTCTTCGGCGAGAACAGTGACCTCAACTTCCTGGGGAACCGGCCCGTGGTGGTGGGCACCAGTGGAGCGTGGGCTTGGGGGCGGGGGCACAGGGCTTGTGGAGGGGTGCAAGGTCCAGGCGTGCCCCTCCCAAAATGGTGGTGACTGTGGGTGTCACCGGGATGCATGGTATAAGGCTGCTGGTTGTCACTCACTGAGGGCAGAGCCAGCCAAGCGTCTGTGGTGTGGATGAGTGGATTCTCTGATGTCTAATATAAGGGTTGGCTTCTGTGCTGCAACCTGTCCTCCCTTGGGGACTAACCCACATCTCCTCTCAGCCTCCATCCACATGCTCCATGCAACATAACGTTATTGCTGTGTCTCTCGCTGCCAAACTCGAGTTATGATGAGTGAACAGGTTTGTGGGTGATTGGGAATGGACCAGCCTTTGCCTTTGGGTGCTGCTCTCTGCGGTGCCCGTGCTGTGGGGCATTGCACCTGCATGCATTTTCTGACCTCTGCAGGTTGCTTGCACACACAAACTCACTGGCTTAAAAACATGAGCTGCTGGAAACAATGGTGAGGGGTAAGAACAAAGAGGGGGGTTGGTGGGGGCTGCAGCAGCACCGAAGGGTTTTGCGGTGCTGGGTGCTGCTGGCTCTGGCTGAGCATGGGGAAACCCCTCTGCAGGGGAGGTCCCCAGACCCTGAGCTCCTGGAGATGTCTTTTACTTCTCGCTGCCTTTGAAAGGGAGAAAATGAGAGTGAGGCCGCCCCCACAGCAGGTTTCAGTGGTGGGGGTAACGTCCCCCACTCCCTGGGGTGCATTTTAGTGAGGCGGCTCACAAGCATCAGCCAGAGCAGTGCCAAGTATAAAAAAATTCAAGGCAAGGAATTAAAAGGCACGAAAGTTTTTTCTATTGAGCCAAGATGAACTTGCCTGGTGCTAATGGCCCAGCTCTCACCTGCTCTGTGCTGGGCTGGCGTGGCTGCTGCCATCCCGGTTTGTGTTTCCTCCTTGAAATCGGTTTTGGCAGCATCATGCGGTCCTTCAGCAGGGAAGCGCCCGGCCCCAGGGCTGTGCCAGAGTGGGGATCCCAGCAAAGCCAAGAGCAGCAGCACCCCTCCAAACCCGTGAGCACTGGGTGGGAAAAGCCAGTGTCTTCCCCTCCATCCTCTGTGCTTCCCCAGAAAACAAAAAGTCAGCACTTGGGTTCTCTCTCCAGCACCACTGAGAAATCCTCCTGGTTGCAGTAAAAGCCTCTAAACTACCCAGCGAGCAGTTCCCCGTCAGACATCCCGGCAGCAGAGCAGCGGGGAAGGGAAAGGAACAGCTTGGAAACAGCAGAAAGATTTAATATAGCGCTGCAAGCTAAATTGCGTTGCTCTGGCTTAATTACCCATGGCCCTGAGCTGCAGAGCTGTGACCAAGGTCTCAGAGAGCAGGGGAGTGATTTGGGGCTGGGCTTTCAGGTCAGGCCAGTCTGGGGGCTCAGGAGGAGACTGAGGAGGACCTGTGGTGGTTCTGGCCCAAGCCTGTGTCCTGGCACCATTTGAGCATCTCTGATACCACCTCTGAGACCTGTCCTCATGCTTTTTGGCTGCGATGCTTTCATGTTCTGTCTGGGCTGGCAATGCTGGAGATGGCCGGTGCTTTTTGGTGGGGGACTTATTTTGGGTTCCTTGGGGGACCAGGAGGTCTTGGAAAAAAATTGTGTCCCAAGTCCCCTCTCAGCTGAGCACCTTGGCTGAGCCATTAACAGTGCTGATGCCACAGGGATGTGCAGAGCACCCGGAAGCTGTGCAGACTCTCCCCTCCACGGATGCATGATAATCTGGATTTTTCCAGCTCAGGATGGGTTCCCAAGGGGCTGGGAAGGGCCTTGCAGGTTTAAGTAGCTGCCACCATGCTGGGACTCCTCTGTGGGGGCCGAGGAGTGGAGAAGAGAGCACAGGGTGGGGTCTGGGGAAGCCAGGGACTGTTGAAACATGGCACTGGGTTTCCCTGCCCACACAAACCTGCCTGGGTCTGCCTGCAGAAAAACCTTGAGAAAGATTTTTGAGGTTGTTTTTTTTTTCACTTTAACAGAAGCTGGCCTGGACCAAATGTCACTATAGATACATGGACAGCGTTTTTATTTGGCAATTAACAGTTACAGTGAGGGTTTTTCTGTTGTTTTTCATCTTGATTTAAATTGAGGAGATGCAAAATGTCCTTTAAGCAGCCCCTTTCTGATGTGCAAATCCAACTTGCAAAATTTCATTCAAAAATACTCAAAACCCCACCCCCACCCCCCCAAAAAAAGCCCAGACATGCGTGTGAAAGAGCCCAACGGTGACATTAAAGTGGTTTCTGCAGCAAGAAATTTGCCTGTGGTGCTTCCCCATCCTGCCTCAGCCCCACGGCCCCCAGGGGACCCTGCTGCGGCAGGAGGGGGCTTGCACCCATTGGACCCTGCTGCTTACTGCAGGATGGTTTGGGTGTGGTTTGGTTGGGCAAGGTGCAAATGAGCAAGATTGGATTGCTTAGTTAATTTTAGATATATCACAACATGGCAGGGCATGTCGTGACAGGGCATAGCTCCAGCCTAGAAGCCTTTCCTCACTTGCTCCCTTCCAGTTGCAGCTGGGGATTCTGCAAGTGCCTGTTTAGTGCTCACTACTCGTTAAAAAGCTCATTAACACCAGATTAGTGACTCAGCTGCCCTTTTTCCCTCCTGGAGGGAGAGGGTGGCAATGCCAAGGTGCTGTGGGTTCATCTTCAAAGGACCCCGTGCCATCTCTTTGGATGCCACCTGTGGGACCGGAGCTGCGGGATGGTGGGATGTGGTGGGTGATGCCCAAGGGGTGGAAGAGGGAAGGGGCAGGCCCCTGCCTGTGAGCTGTCTGTCCGGTCTCGTCCTGCTGAGCCCTGCGCAGGTCCCAGCCAGGGCGACTGCGCAGCCCCATCTCACTCCGCAGGGCTCTGGGGACGGGGAAGGTAGCAGCGGCTTTGGGGATGGGGAAGGTGACGGTGGCTTTCCCACGTGAGGGCGCCAGGGACACTGGAAACGGGCACCTGGCTCCCCGCAGGATGTCCCCAGTGCCGTCTGTAATTCGGTCTCGGCTGGCGGGCAGGGAGGGAGCCCAGCGTCATCCTGCAGCTCCACTGCATCAGTAGGTTAAAAATACATCAGCATCTCCCTGGCTGCCCCGTGTCCCCTCCACCCTCAAGGGTACAAGGAACAGCCCCTCGCTGTGTGCGCCTCCCAGAAAAGCTGTCCCCCCTGTAAGGGGTTTTGGGGTTGCTGTTTGCAGGGGGGATGCCCCTGTCATCACGCTGCCTGGTACCCAAGTGCCAGCAGGAGCTGCGGGTGCTCAGCACCCATCAGGATGCACAGCCCACCCTGTGTCCCCACATGTGGGATGTTGGGTCAGGGCTGGATCACTGGGGGGTCTGGGGTCAAGGTCTGCGGTCACTGTAACTGCTCCATGTGCACCTGCCTTCACTGATGTCTCTCTTGTCCTAGTTCCCTTATGCTGCTCCACCTCCTCAGGAACCCGTCAAGACCCTCAGGAGCTTAATTAACATCCGCAAGGACACCCTGCGCCTTGTCAAGTGAGTCCGGTGGTGGGAGGGGATGGGCCTGTGACCCACAGAGAGGAAAGGGTCTGGCTGGATGCTCCCAGGGGGTGCTGAGCACAGGGATGCTCTCATCAGAGCACAGGTGGATGGAGGGGGACAAGCCACTGCTGTCCAAATGTGCCCCTTCCCCTCCTGACATGGGTGAGCTTCCTGCATGCTGGCACTGCCTGTGCTGGCTCCACCGCGGGATTAAAGGAGCTTAGTGCTGCCTTTGAAGTGCTTTGATTTTTCTGCCTCCTCCACCTTCTGAAGGCTTTGGTGGAGGGAGGCTAGAGATTGCGGCCAGCCCAGGAGGTTCAGGATTATGCCTGAAATCTGCCTGCAGCGCTTCTCAGACTGCAGGCTTGACCTTGGGCATACTTGGCACTCCTGGCGTGTCTCAATTTCCTCTGATGGAGGGGGCAGCCCCTTTTGGGGCCATCGGTCCTACCCATCTCCTAGACACTCTGCACTCCCCAGGTGCTCGGAGGAGGTGAAGACCCCAGGGGAAGAAGTCAGTAAAGCCAAGGTGCGCTACAACGTGGAGTTCACCTTTGACACAGATGCCCGCGTGGCCATAACTATCTACTACCAGGCCAGCGAGGAGTTTCACAACGGGGTGGCAAGGTGAGGAGCCCCAGCCTGGGATGTGGGGGATGGGGGTGTGTGTGTGTCCCCAGCCAGGGCACTGGGATCTACTGGTGGAGGTGGAGCCTTTCCTCCCCTCCTTGGGGCAGGAGGCAGCTGCTCGTGGTGCCAAGGTTGGAGGGGGCTCCTTGCCTCCCCCGGGTTCGGGTTCCACCGCCAGGTTCCTGCCCACCTCCTTCCCTGTCCCGTCCTGCTCCCCCTTTTTACCTCCAGGTCAGAGCTGAGACCAGGAGAAATCATTGCCCCTCCCAGTCTCCATCAACTTGGCTGTGGGGTTGTTCCTGTCTCTTCCTGTCCATGTTGGCTGCCCTGGGGTTATTTTAGCCTTGTGGATTATTTTACCTGTTTTTAGAATGACTTATATCAGCCCCATAGGCATCCAGGAGGGGAGAAGTGACCCCTTTCTCTGCCATCTTCCCAACATCCCCGTGAACTGGAGGGACTGGGAGGAGTGTGGGGACACCCATGGTGCCCCTGACTCTGTCCTCTCTCCACCGTACAGCTACATCCCCAGGGACAACAGCCTGCAGTCGGAGACAGTGCACTACAAGCGGGGGGTGTGCCAGCAGTTCTGTGTGCCCTCCCACACCGTTGACCCTTCTGAGTGGAGCGAGGAGGAGGTGAGTGCCACTGGCCCATGGTATCGACCTGCGGGGTATGGTTATGGATGTGGGATGAAGCCACCATCGCTACTTCATCTCACCAAGCCTCTACTCCTGTCTCTCTCCAGCTGGGCTTCGACCTGGACCGGGAGGTGTACCCCATGGTGGTGCATGCGGTGGTGGATGAAGGAGAGGGTGAGGAGGGGGTTCCTGGCTGGGTTGGGCTTTCTCAGTTGCTGGCACCAACTGGGCAGAGCATCCTGCTTCTCCTTGCTGCCTCCATGGCCCTGCATGTCCCTGAGCTCTGCCTGTTCCTTTGTGTCTTGCAGAGCACATCGGGCACTGCCACGTGCTGCTGGCCACCTTTGAGAAGGTAAGTACCAAGCTGGGGCCATCCTAACCCCTCCTACCCCCTTGGCTACCAGGTGCAAGAGCCTGGAGAAACCCCATGGGGCTCAGGATGGACTGGGGCTGTTTTGGGCTGCTCCTGAAATTCTGGGAATACCCTCCAAATCCTTGATTTTAAGCACCCACTTTTGATGTGTTTGGTCTCAACTCCATCTTCCTCACTCTGACGAGTCTTCTGCCTCACAATGTGTGTGGCAGCCTACACCTGGTGCCTGGGAAAAACCAGAATTGCTGCAAAATGGGCTCGTTGGTAGTGAGGTGGGAGTGGGGACAGCTATGGGGGACAGGTGGGTGCTCGAGCATGGTGATCCCTGGTGTGCTCATCTCCTGTGCCCACTCCTGTGCTCTCTTCCCCCAGCACAGCGATGGCACCTTCTGTGTGAAGCCCCTCAAGCAGAAGCAAGTGGTGAGTGTCTGGGCATCCCCATGAGTGGGACCACCAGCAATTTCAAGTGCATGGATGTAAAGAGCAACTGTGGATGTTGGGGTGAGGAGGGCTGGCCCGAGGAGGGGGCTGGGAGCTGTGGTGGTTTGGGGGGGCTGCGTGTCTGCTCTTCACCCCTTTCCTGCGGGGTTGCAGGTGGATGGTGTCAGCTACCTCCTGCAGGAGATCTACGGCATCGAGAACAAGTACAACACGCAGGACTCCAAGGTACCCGGCTCCATCCCTCAGCCTGCATCCCATGGGTCTTCCTTTGTTCCCCCATCCTCTAGCACAGGTCCACAAGCTAAAAAGTGCATGGGGCAAGAGTTTGCAGCATGGCACAGAGCTGCCTGGGGCAGTGCAGGGATTTTATGTTGGCATCAAAGCTGCTGGAGGCAGAAAGCTGAAGGATTGAGTTGTTTTTCCCCAGTTTTTTGTGGTCCCTTGGGAGGGTGCTGGCTGGATATTGCTGGTTTAAGAGGGTTCAAAGTATGGGATGCGTGATGTGTGTATCTACACAGCTGTATCTATCTATACAGCTCTATCTATACAGCTCTATCTATACATCTATGTAGAATTTGGGGTGAAGGATGCATCTCTCCATGGGTGCCTGATGGCTTCAGCCCCATCTCCCAGCCTCCAGGAGGGGAGGGATAAGGTCCCAGGGTTGTATTTCAAGAGCAGGCAGGACCTCACAGACAGCTCTCAGAGCACCCAGCCAGTATTTTAGGGCACCCACCCTTGTGCTGTGCAGGCTGGGGACCCCAGGGCTGAGTGATTCCCATCTCTCCCCTGGGGCAGGTGGCTGAGGACGAGGTGAGCGATAACAGCGCCGAGTGTGTGGTGTGCCTGTCAGATGTCCGCGACACCCTCATCCTGCCCTGCCGCCACCTCTGCCTCTGCAACACCTGTGCTGACACCCTGCGCTACCAGGCCAACAACTGCCCCATCTGCAGGCTACGTAAGGGCCAGGGGGGCTGGTGTCTATGGGCGTGTCACTGGCATCTCAAAGCCGGGGGCTGACATCCCTAGGAGGGGACTAGCGTCTCCCATCCTCAAGTCTTGGGGTCTCTCCAGCCACACATGCAGTGATGCCATGCGAAGATGCCCCTCCTGGGAAATGGGGTGTCATTTTGTGTGGGGGGATCTCCTTTCAGCACCTGGTTTTCACCCCACTCTTTGTCCCTGCTGTCTCAGCTTTCCGAGCTTTGCTTCAAATCCGAGCCATGAGGAAAAAGCTGGGTCCCCTCTCGCCCACCAGCTTCAACCCCATCATTGCGTCGCAGACCTCCGACTCTGAGGAGCACTCGGTCAGTGCCTGGCCGAGCCTGGCCCACCCTGGGGGGGCTGCAGGACCTTGGCCCCCTCCATCCTGCAGGAGCCAGGCTGGGGAGGTTTGGGGATGCATGTGCTTCCCTGGGCCAGGGTTTATTTTTTTAATGCAAGTTTGATATTGCAAAAACAAGGGCTTTGGATTTGGGACTTTTATTTTTGCAGAGAGTTTTTCCGTTCTTTGGGTTTTGGCTTCTCCCCAGGGCATCCCAATCCTGCTGGGAGCAGAGGCAGGAGGGGCAATGAAATGGTCTTGGGGGCACCCTCACCCTATCTCCTGCTCTCCCCAGTCCTCAGAGAACATCCCCCCGGGCTACGAGGTGGTGTCGCTGCTGGAGGCCCTCAATGGGCCGCTGACGCCCTCACCGGCTGGCCCGCCGGCGGGGGG
>NW_010166707.1:12226-13394 GCF_000695765.1 Mesitornis unicolor
CTGCCCCCCCGGCGGGCCGTCTCACCCCTCGATCGCCTCCCTGACTGTGGCCCCCCGGGGCTCAAGCTGAAGAAGAGCCTCTCCAAGTGAGTACCAGGGTGGGCGCAGGGGTCCAGGGGGGATCAAGGGATCTGGGGGCTGTGGGCAGGGGTGAAGTCTTCCACTTTGCCCCCTCTGGGCAGGTCTGTCTCACAGAACTCCTCCATCCTGCCCGAAGAGGAGGATGAGAAGTCATGCACCGAGTCAGAGGTGAGGGTCTCCAGGAGGAGATCCCCTGCCCGGCGCGAGGAGGTGAGCACTCTCCAAAATATACTGGTGATGAGCCAAGGCACCAAAAGGGCAGCAGGTTTGGGGGTGCCTTGGCTGCAGAGGGCCTGGGTGGAGTTTGCCCCTCCTGGCTCTTTCTCCATCCATAAGGATGCTCAGGGGAGGTGGCTCCATCCCTGCCAAGTATTCCTGTCCCGTTCTACTCACATGCTCTTCTTCCAGGAGCGTGGTGTGACGCCAGAGAGCGAAAACCTCACCCTGTCATCATCGGGGGCCATTGACCAGTCCTCATGCACTGGGACCCCCCTCTCCTCCACCATCTCATCCCCAGAAGGTATGGCATGGCAGGGAGAGTGGCATCGCAATCTTGGGCCCATCCTGCTGCAGTAGGATGTGGGTGGGGTTTGTATGGCCCCTTCCTACCCTGCCATGGACATTGCATGAAGCTGGGCGTCACTTCTGCTTTGTCACCCATAGACCTGAAGATGGGGAGCATGGGGGCACCACCTCTGCTTCCTCACCCCATAGACTCAAAGCTGTGGGGCTGCGAGACCCAGGGACCTGCTGCTGGCAGCTTTCCATCCACCACACCTCTGTGGCCTGCAGCAGGTCCTTGCTCCGTGTCCCGCTACTCCTTGTTAGCCCCATTTGTAATTAGCTGGTGCTGTGCCGCACCACTGGTGCCTCGAGGGTCTGGCGGCCCTGCTCAGCCCCCGGTCTCCCCCAGAGCCCGTCAGCAGCAGCCTGGCTCAGTCCGTCATGTCCATGGCCTCCTCCCAGAGCCAGCACTCTCAGCTCAGCACTGACACCGTGTCCTCCATGTCCGGCTCCTATGTCGCTCCTGGCACAGAGGAGGAGGAGGAGGAGGAGGAGGAAGGAGGGGAGATGCTGCCCTCGCCCG
>NW_010166707.1:13425-17355 GCF_000695765.1 Mesitornis unicolor
GCCAGTGCCACGGCCTCCGATGGAGAGGTAGGGGCAGGGGGGGTTTGATGGCACCCATCACCCTCAGGTTTGAGAGCTTCCCCATGGACTGTAACTTCTCCTCCAAACCCACCAGCACCAGATGATTTTTTTTTTCTATCTTTCCCACCTTCTTCCCACAGTCAACGCCTGTGGAGTCCCCACATGTAAACTTTGTCAGCATCTCGGCCGAGGAGCGCGATGCCGAGGTAACCATAACCACCCACGCGGGGCTGGGGGGACCTTGGTTGCATCTGCGGAAAGGGAAGCCAGGGGGCCAGCACCATGGACCCTTGGGGCTGGGATGAGGAAGGGGCTGCCCTGGGATGGACAGGGGTGGTGGGGCTGTCCCCTACCCAGGATCATCTTTCTGGTCCAGGAATGTTCCCCTAAAGGGACCCGAGATGCCCTCATCACAGTGCCGGGATGCTATGGGGCTGCTAATGCTTGCTACTTCTTTCTTGTGCTGCAGGGTAACGACGTGCTGGAGGACGAGGATGCCTCTCCCACACAGGAAGACGGTAAAAGGCCCTGCGTTGTTGTTGTCCCCCCCTGCTTTCGGTTCGGTGTCACCAGTGGGCAGCCGAGTGAGTGGCAGGCACTGTGCTGTCCCCAGCTCCTCTGCCTGCCACCCAGGAGAGCCCTGGGTGCCTCTGTAGGACTGGGAAAGCATCCATAACAGCAGGGCCACCCATGGGTGGGTTGAACACCAGTGGGTTGGGGGAAGCCAAACCAGCCATGAGGACCCCAGTGAGCACAGCGTGGGATGTGAAAGGGACTGGCATGCAGGATCTGTTGGCATTTCCAATGGGCTCAATGTGGAAGAGGCTTCTCCATGTTTTTCCCCTCACACAGGTCTTTCCTTGCATCTTTGAAAGTCTCCCCCTTAGGGACCCTTGTGTGTGGGTTGGTTCCCATAGGAAAGGTTTGCAAAACTGTTCCCTTTGGGATGCTTTCCTAATTTTTTTTTGGCTTGTCCTTAATGTGCTTTCACAAGCCACATCAAGGGCTTCTTTCACCTCCTCCCATGTACTCAAATAGCCAAGGAAAGATGTGGTCGCTCCCTTGCCATTGGCCTTGGATTTCTTTTGAGCGACAGGGAGGCTCCCAGTGTGCCCCCTCCCATGTTTGCAAGTCTCTGGTTAGCAAAAATATACCTAAACTGCTCCCCCATCCAACCTGAACACTCAGCCAAGCTGGAAAGCAGGAACACCCATCCCCAAAATGTGGCCTCTGCCCTACAGGGAGGCTCTTGCTGATGGGGACGCTCAAATCTGACAACTGGGGAGCAACTGGTGGATGTGGAGGACATCCACAGGCATCCCAACAACTCCAAGAGCAGGACAGCCTTTCTCCTTAGGACATGGTCCTGTACCTGTGGGGGCGCTACAGGCTTATTTGGGAACATCCCCCCTGAGGTTTAGTCGCCTGCATCTGAGGGATGCAGGTAAGGACCTGGGGGCTGATCTCTCGTACAGGTGATGCTAAGAAGCAGAGTTACCTCCCTTAGCCCTGAAAGCCTCCATCCCCCCTGCAAAGCTTGGCTACGGCTTCTTTTGCCCCACGCATCCAGTTGCTGCCTCCTCCCGGCATCCCCGTGGCTCTCCCACACGCAATGACGGTGCCGGAGTGGCTCTGACAGGAGGTGATGGGTGCCACCGTGGCCTGGCTCTACTGACCAGGGACCGCTTGGCCATGCTGGGGGGGAAGGTTTGGTTGAACCCCAGGCAGGCAGTGGAGGAAGCAGGTTCACGCGTGCTGGTGCCCATTGCCGCATCGTTGCTCTTTCGCTGCCCTCCGATGCGGCTGGTGCAAAGAAAGGAGCAGCTCGGACCGTGCCCAGGCGTTATTGTCCGCTCTTCACCCACTCCCATCTAGACACATCATTTTTATCTTCTTTTAATTTTTTATTTTTTTTTTAAAGAGGGTGGGCAGGGGAGAGGAAAAGACCCAGAAATCCCCCACCCCACTGCTAAAAAGGCACCGGCAAGCCCCAGCGCCGAGCCGCGGCATTAACTGCCTTAACTCCCTTCCAGGCCCGAGGACAGGCGCTTTCCTCGGTCTGAGGTGTGACAATAACAATGACTTGGGCATCGCACACGTGAAAGCGCTGGACAATAAACTGTGCTCTGAGGCCTGCTTACCTGGTGAGTGGCCGTCTGCTGAACATGAACTTGGGGTGGGGGGACAGTTCCACTCTTCCCTGCATCACCCCAGCCCTTTGCATCCATCCCTCCTCTCCCATCCCCACCATCCCCATCCCAACCAGGTTGTCCTCACCGCACCCTACCACCCGTCCTGCTGCAGGGCTGAGCACCAGGCATGATCCCACCCAGCAGCCATAGATTAGGGTGACCTGTCCCCACTGGGATGTTCCCGGGGGGTCACAGATTTGCTTTGCTGGAAGGTCTTGTCCCTTGGTCAAGGGGCTGCTGGCACTGCAGGGCCAGTAGCCCTACCCAGGAAGGCGGTTGTGTGGCACCATGATAGCCTGGCCCAGACTTGTGGTGGGCACAGCAGTATTTTGGGTTGGGACATGAGCCACAGCCACAGGGGCTGCCTGCCTCCCCCTCTTCCTCCAGGGCCGGGGAGATGGGGCACATCAGGGCAAGTTGTCCTGCAGAGCCCTGAAGTTCATCCCCCTCTTCCCTATTTCCATGCTCTCTCTCCCATCCTCCTTCCACTTTTCTTCTGTTTCCTCTCTCCTCTTCTCCATCCCTTTTTTCTCTTCTTTCTACCTCCCAGGCTTTTCCGTCTGTGTGAAAGTTCATGTTCGCTCTGTGCCAACACGGTTTTCTCAACCCGCGCTTGTGTCCCCTCCCTGCCCAGAGTTGCCAAAAGGTGACAAATGTATTGATGACACTCCTGTCCCCATGCCGGCCAAGGGGGCAGTGGGCTGGCGACCCTGCCCTGTGCTGCAGGCTCCTCTTCTTTCTTGGAAAAAGCCAAGATGAAGTCTTCTGAGGGCCCAGGTCTGCATCAATACATTTGTGGGAAAGCTGAAAGCAACTCTGCCCCTGCCTTGCCCCTTTGGCTGAATTTGTGGCAGGTCCCAGACCCGCAGTGGGTGCTGGAGAGCCGGGAGGGTGGGTAAAGCCAGCCTGACCCCCTCTGGGAAGTGAAAGTCCTTTCTCCCCACCTTCTCCTCTGGGAAAGCTTTCTCTCCCGCTGCCTCGCCTGTTCCTGGTGGTTTCTGTGCTGGAGAAACGCAGCTGAGGCTCTTGGAGAGGAACAGGCGCCTGTCACAAATGCCCCATGTCCCCTCCATCACCCTATAGCAGAAGCTGTGGGGGCTGGAGGCATCCCAGCAGCCCCCCTGCCTTTGCTGGGGGTCCTGGCAAAGCATCCCCATAGCCATGGCACCCGCCAAGGCCATCCCTGCCCATGTCCCCCTTGGTTGTGCCAGAGGGAGGATGAGGAAGGGAGGGGGGCTTTGTACCCCAAATGGCCCCACTATGGGGCCAAATTCTTGCTCTGCTGGAAGGACTGTGATGGCTTCATGCCCCTACTGGGCTGGGGTGCAGAATCTGGCCCCTGGGCCAAGTCCAGCCAAGGATGCACTCTCCATCCTTTGGCCCCCATGTCTGCCCAGCGGCTGTGCTGCTTGGAGCCCTGGGCAGGGACCTGCGCTGCCGCCTGCATGAGAGGGACGACCTGGCCTTGGCGTTTGCTGGCAAAAGCAAGGGGCTGCTGCTCGCACCAGGGCTGGGGGCAGAGGAGGTGCAGATCTTTGGATGTGCCCACAGTCCCCTGGGGATGGCGGAGGGGCTAGAGGGGATAACTCCAGGGGTGCAGAGCTCTGCCCTAAAGGGGATGGAGGAGGACTGCCCTGGGGTGTCCTGGGGTGCTGGGAAGAGCTCCGGGGGCCAGGGTGGTGAAGGGGAGCAGCAGCCCACGGGGCTGTAACAGGGA
>NW_010166707.1:17390-17733 GCF_000695765.1 Mesitornis unicolor
TTGTTTTTTAGGGCAGCTCCTTCCTTCCCCGGCAGCAGCCACCTGCGACCGGGACTCAGCCGCTTTGCAGCGGAGGCAATTTGAGTCATGATTTAATATTGGTGGTGCTGGATTGCAGTCACAGGGCTGGTTTGCATGCACTGAAAAAGTCCTTTCTGGCAGAGGTTTCTTGCAGGTTTGGCTGTGACTGCATCCATGGGGCAGGCAAGAACAGGGCGGACTTCTACTTTGGAGACAGGTGCTATTTTCTTGAAAGCTTAAAAGAAAATCACCTTGACCAGAGACTATTATGTTATTATAATTTTATTATGATATTATTATTATTATTATCATTATTATCATT
>NW_010166708.1:0-17014 GCF_000695765.1 Mesitornis unicolor
TTTGACTCTTGTTGCTTTGAAAGAATTTGAGTCTATGGTTGGGTGTCTACTTTTGATAATATTAGGTATATGGGTCTATCGGGATGGTTAAGAAGTTTGTTAAAGACTATCATATATGCTTTAGCTGGTTTTATTCTTTTATTGCTTTTTTTCTACCCTGTCTGTTGCAGTGCTTGCAAAGAAGGTTCTTTTTATGCAACAGGAAGGGGGAGATGTAGGACAGGGCCTGGGGAGCAGGACCCTGAGTGCTGCTCAAGTCATGACCATAAAAGGGGTAAACAAGGACCGGAAAAACAGGTATTTCCACCCTAAGAAAAGCAAGTTCCAGGCACCCTGCTGAGAAAGCCATCAGGGGCTCTGCCTGAAAGGCAAGAGGTGTTTGCTAGTGTAACGGTGCATCACTGACCAATCAAATGCAGCCGCGTGCAAATGAACCAATCAGTTTAAAATGCGCAGCCCATGTAAACGTATATAAGGAAGTCACTGCACACAATAAACCGACATTTTGCTTGTATCAAGCTGCGTCCCGTCTCTCAATCGCCGCATTTGTGTAACTGTTTTCAGCTGAATTTGCTCAGTGAACACGTTTTTCACGCAGGCTGTAGGCCACATTGCATGTGCTCTCCCCTTCCAAACCAAGAGGGAGATGGTCGCCATGAAGGTACCCAGAAGAAGCAACCAAAGGCAGTGCCCAGTAACCTTCTTTAAGATTTATGCAGGATGAGGTATTTGATGCTCTGAGTTGAAGGATTGCTTGGCTTCTAAAGGGAGCCTTAAAAGGCTGCAGAAACACCAACCTGTCATTGCTGAGCAAGAGGAACCCAGAATACACAGTGAGGACTCAGTAGCTGTTGTTCCTTATCCTCTGGGCTGCACACAAGAAATCACTGAGAGACAGCTTGGACACATATAACTTGCTGCCTGTGAGTGTGTTAGTTTGAGGAGATGAGCAAGTGCAACCTGTGAGAGAATATCACTTCTTCCATAAAGTCTTGTGCCAATCTCCGACCTTGGCACTAGCTGTCAGGGCTAGGGGAGCTCAGTTACCCCATTTTCTGAGGCATATGTAACTGTTTTGAAACAAGGCTGTTGAGACAATCATGAACATAACCTAGGCAAACAGTCCGTGGAGAGGCAACCATAAGGAGGTCTTGCTTCAAACCAAGAAATTCCTTCAGAGCAATTTTATATCTTTTCCTTAATTCTGTGGGTATTTTTGGAACTGAATAGGGTAGGGTTTGTTTTTTTTTTTTACTTAAGTTTTGCAAAACCAAGCCTCAAACAGACAAGTACTAAGCAAATGAATGTGGAGGGTTAAAACTCAGCAAAGTTAGAAGCAACTGTAGGAGTTATCTAGTTTCATTAATGCTTCATTAATGACTACTGTCACTACTAGGAAATGACAGATACTTGTTATTTCATTTGCATGAGAAGTCTGTGGCTTTAAACTTGATTAAAAAATTTTCTTGAAAGCTGTCACGCATATTTTTAGGCAGGACAATGCTAAACAAGAGCCTGCACAGGATAACCTTTATTACTGACTGGACTGTATGCGTACACGGAGTGAACATTAATTTGAATATCCCAAGTATACTTTTGGTTAGATCAAAGACAATATCAAAGTTAGTAACAGCATGTTCTTTCTAATTAAAAAGTTTTGTTTCAATTTAGCCTCCTAAAATTTATGTGAAATAGCTTCAGATCAGAATTTGTGGTTTTCTGCAACTGAAAACTTCCTTGGATAATGTAAGTCATATTTAATCAATTAATTAAAAAGACAAAATTAACTGGCAAAATATAGTACCAGTTATACAGTAAAGTATATGGTATAAAAATCAGCACCTCCATACCTTGAAGAAAAGTATTGATACTGTTTCTAATTCATTATTGTTAAACAGCAATCTACAGAGCATGAAAATGAGTGGTATCAACGACATCTGTATATGCACTTCCAATGCTGATAATGCAGTATGTATAGGTCCTTGTTCATCACAAAGTGCAGTTTAATTGGGCTGTGCTCCATGGAAATTCTCTGTCTCAGCAGCTGTGAAAGTCTAGTTTGAAGCAGCAACCAAAAAATCCATTTCACTGACCACAGAGAAGAACTTTTCCAGAGATGGGGCACAGGCTGATTTACATTCCTTCCAGGTACCTATAATTTTTTTTTACTGATTTCTTTTAGATTTCTTTTAGAAATCAGTGCTAAAATACAACTTCAAGGGAATACTCAAAAAAGTTGTAAAAGACTTTTGAGGTCCCTTCCAACTCCTAATATTCTGTGTGACTGTCTTGAAATAAAAATTTTGGAATATAGGTAGTTTACTTTGAAGAACCGAAGGTTTGCACTGTTTCTGCCTCACCGCATTTGTCTATTAAGGCATGAACATCTAGAAGTTCAAAGTGCTCCTGAAAGATCTCAAAGCCATGGACTAGACATAGCACAAACAAGGAGGGGTGAGGGAAGGAAGGAGGGACAGACGGATGGATGGATGGATGGATGCATGGGTGGATGGATGGAGGGATGGATGGATGGATGCTTTTTCATAATTCACCAGGAAAGAACAAGACACATTTTAATCCTGCCATTTGCTCTTAGACATTTCAATGGTCTTTCCCGTCCAGTACCCTCTTTTTTCCAAACATGGTCAATCCTTTTTGCTTCATTGTTTGCCCCTGTAAGCATACATGTTCATCCAAACAAAGGTAGTATAAGGGACCTAGATAATTTCTACATCTCTTGTTGCAGGAGTCTGAAGCCCTGTTTCCAGATCCAAGACTTACTTTCCCTCTCTGTCAGACAGTCTTGATCACTGAGTTAGAGAAATTGATTCATGAAGAAAGGTTAAGGAGTTAAATACAAATAGCTTGGCTGCACGATGACTAAGACAGATGGGAACATCACAACAGGCTGCAGAATACTATTGCACAGGGAAGAAAGGGCCTCTGGGGAAAGGCATAAAACATAATCTGGCTCATTTTGAGTCTTCCAATTGTCACCAGAACCATTATGGTGAAAAGGGAAGCAGGTGGCTGCTTTACATGCTGTTTTGAATTTAAACAAGTCTCAGCAGAAGCACTTTGTCAGTTATGGGTTATCCTAAGACTGCAATATTTGCCCTGCTCCTTTAGATCAAAGCTCTTTCCAGCTGTGAATCCTGCCTCCTTCAATGCTGTGAAGCAGATGCTGCAGAGTTGAGCAAACGTGCAGCGTTCCTTCCCTTGGTCTTCTCCCAGTTCCCAGAAGTTTGTGGCTTAGGGTTTTCCTGAGGTTTTATTAAGACCAGTAGGTCTAACAACAGCAAATTAAATTAGCCCTCCATTATTAATCTACTTTAAATCCCCATAATAGTTGTCTTTCCAGTTGTACAGACCTTGAATTTAGGCTTTATTTCACTTGCTTCTTTTCCAAGCTGAATAGTCATGGTCTATGTGGTCTCTTTTTTTAGACTCTCCCCCTAAACAGCTATTCCACACTTCTTGTTACCTTAGTTGCCTTTCTTTGTTCCCCTTTTCAAGTCAACCATGTATTTTTAAGAGCTTTTAGCCAGGGCATGTTGAAAATAGGTTATCTTCTGTTCCAGTCTAATATTTGTACATGTGCAGCAGGGTGAGATAACTTTTCTACTTCTCCGTCACCAAGTACAAAGAAGAAGGTTTTACTTTCCTCCTCCAAAGTTAAAGTCACATGGAGATGGTGGCTTTCAAAAGAGTAATTCTTGCTTTTGTCCAAGAGCCAAAGCCATGGGATTGCTGGAGGGGCACTAATTCTTATTTTCTGAATTCCTTCTCTGTGTGAAACAGCTTGCTGCATGCGGGAGCAGTTGTAATGTGAGAAAGAGGAAGGGAAAAGTGGAGGATTTATATGGGTGGAAGAGAGGGAGAGAAGTAACAGATTCACACAGAGGAACACAACAATAAGGACAAGACACACAGCTCACTGCAGCAAAAATTTTGGTAAAATAACCACAGGTTATCTCAGACCGTGTAGAATACACACAGCATTGATAGGGTTAGAAGCTATTCAACACAGATAGAAAAGCAAAGTTCAATCAAACCCACATACAAGTTGCCTGAATTTGCTAAGGCTTTGTCAGTAAGTGCACAGACCTTTCTTTTTTAATGAATATATCTTTAACCTACAGAATGGCAAATACGATTTCTAAAATCTCTCTGATAAAGCCTCTTTGAAACTGAAAGGACTCCAAGTTTCATTTATGTCAATACCTTCTTAAACAAGCAGAACCTGTAGAAGAGCATGTTCTCTCTAAAAATAAACCTTTTTTGTTCAAAGATATTGGCAAGATTAGAAGAATACAGGAATCTGAGAAAAAGTGCTTTAGTATACATACATAGTGTGTGCTATTCAGCAGCTGTCATAGTGTATTTAAAAAACTGATGTTCAAGCAATTAACACATTAACACTAACTTCTCACGCCATAATTTAAATGAAGCTTTATGGCTGAGACACAATAAAGGTAAGAAAATGTCAAGCACTCACTGTTCTTTAGGAAGTGCAAAAGAGGGATGCAATTTGAACATGTCACAGTGTTCATTTCACTGTATAATCTTCCAGAGGCTTTCCAGGAAAACCTCGAATACCTGTATTTTGGTCCTTATGTATGTAAAAGAACATCTCCCATTGTTACCTTTGTGAGCTGCAAAACCATAGCTGTGTGAGAAAGGTTTCGTTAAGCAAAAACAAAACACTGCCTAGTGTAATAACATGTAAAATTGCTCAGGAAAAACACATTTCAAATGAAATCCTAAAGAGAAACTATGATTTTCAACAAAATCATGACATGTATATAAGCATTCACACTGAGAAAATAATGCATTACAGTGGACACTGTGTGTAACAGTTTCAAAATTACTGACAAGCGACTTGGTAGTTTTGTAAAAACTGCTTTTCCAAATAGAAATGCACCTTAACATTCATGAAGTACATTATGAATATGGATGTTGCCTAAATATTTTGGCTTCCATTTTTTAATGAAAAAGAAAAAGACATTGTACAGGAGACATTTTTAACTAAAAAAGATATTAACCTGCCAACCTTTTAGTTGCAGAGTATTGGCTGACACTTCTAACAAGCTGCTTTCTCTAAGGGTTTGTTTTCTTGTAATCAAATTACAAATGGAGGACATGGTTTTTTCATAATATATTATTGGATTCAGACAAAGAGACCCACTGTAATTTGGTATACTCTTAAATTCTCTGTTTAGAGGGTAAAAGGACAAGTGTAGCATCAATTCCATAATTTCCAGATTTATTCATTGTTTTAGAGGGAAATTTATCTCTACAGACCTGGATGTCTTTAGCATTATGATTTTGATTTGGAATGCTGAATTAAGGCATTGCCAAATACGAAACATTTCTAGATTAAAGAAATTATTTGTGAGCTATTTTGCAGTTTTGCTCTATAGGAGGAATTCCAGGCTCTCCTGGTTCATTGTGAAAAAAGATAGTTCAAATACTGCATGCAAATGCTTTCCTTTTGTAGTGTATTATTTTAGGCATTCCTCATTTTCAGGATTTGTGGACATCATGATTAAAGGAAAAGGCTAAATATTAATTTGTAACTTCCATTTTAAAATCACTTGTATTTTTATATAGTGTTTCAGAAGGAAGAACACTGAAGCAGCCTTCTAATTACTCTCATGTTACTGAAATGAAAATAAATTATGAAATACAAGTGATACTGGGTTACAATTATGTATGCCATATCAATGAATATCTTAACTTTTTAACTTGTCTATGGTTTTTTAAGTTCTTGCTAATTCTTTTCTGTATGATGGAATATACAACAGCCAATAAATGAGGTGGAAGGAACCAATTCTCCATCATATCACCACAATATTTTGGGTATTTAATTTTTGCTTTAAACAAAATTGTGTGCTGTACTACTTCTTTTCTCATGCATTAGGTTTACACTACTCATCTTTACAGCCAGTCCCTTAAAAGTGTAACCTATTTGTCATCTCTCACTTAGACTGACAAGGCCGAAAACTTTTTCCATTAATTCCACAGTTACAGCTTCCATAATGTGTTTTATAAATTTACCTGCAAGTCTCTTGTGCTGCCCTTCTTCTTGCAGTGATACTATTTTGGGGTATTTAGAATGTATCAGGAATTTTTTTAAATTATTTTTTCCAGATCTGCCTGCAAGGCATCTTCATTGTTCTTTTTCATGGTCTCCTTTACAACCTGTGACTACCAAAGCCTACAAAAATGGTTAATCCACTGCCAGTCTGAAAGCCTGATTTTTTCCATTGACTTTTCCATTGAAATATTGATTATTTTTGAGAACCATAGCCTCTCTGATGATGACAAACCAAAATCAGTGTCAGAGCAAAGTAACTCTCTTTCTTTAGGAATGAAGCACAAATTTGCAGTAAGAGCAATCATTAGTGAATGTATTGGATCAGACTGAAAGAGCCAAGGGGAAGTACCTTGGAGCACTGCTTTTAAAGCTAAGCTCTTGAACGTGTTAAGTCTTCAGTGAAATCTGGGGAATTCAAAACAGAACATGCTGCTGGCATACTGACCTGCAGGCTGGTGGGGCTGAATCACCCTTGAGCTCGGAGAGTCTCATTCAATAACTTGCAGGACTAGCTGCACTAGCTGTGACAAAAAGCACGTGTCTCTAAGGAAAGATGTCTATTCTTTCTAGGACCTTCTCATGTTTAAAGACTAGCACTTAAAACTGAGCATTTTTCAGAGCCCAACTTTTCCACAAGCAAGGCCAGGCAGAACTACTTTGGCTTAATATGTGCTTTTTTGGATGCAGTGTCAGGGAAGAGTAGGTAGTTTTGCTGCCATAAAAGCAGAGCAATCAGCTCCCTTTTTCTGAGATACAGAGAAGCAGATTTTCTCAAATAAAGGGAATTTACCTGTCTATATTTCCATGCACCGTATTTTTTCTGAGGTGATCAAAGAAGCACTTGCTAGGAACAGAAATCATTACTGTTCACGATATCTAAAAGAATCAATAAGGATTTGGATTTTAGAATATTTTTATCTGGCCTCTCTTGAGGCAGTGTGCAATATTCCTAATCTGGAGTGAAAGATCCTGACAACTATCTTGACAATTGTGAAAGACAAAGGACACAAAGTGAATCTGGATGGATGTGCAAGGGTAAGGTACAGAGCCTGAGGCTGCTGCTCTTAGGGTAGCTGAGCAATGAATAGAATTATTTCAGTCAGGGGCCTCTTTCCACTGACTTTGAAGGAAAACCAAGTCAATCTCTAGGAGGAATCTCACAGAAAATGGAGTTTCCACTTGGCCTTCATATTGTACTTACATGCACAATGACTATCTTACTAAGCAATGTAAAAACCTGGGAAAGGTGAGACCTTGTGGAGGGGGGGATTAATTTCACTTTATGATAGCTAATCTGAAAGTTCAGTATCTGACCTAAGTTCATTGTCTGGGCTCCTTCTTATCAGCAGGAAAGGCAGCGAAAGAGAGACTATTCTGCAAAAGGTGATCTATCCTACATACTTTAGACATCCATCTCAGGACGGAGTGCGTTAATTACCCCAGAGGTGCATCTCTTCTTTTTTTTTGTGTTTAGATTGCTATTTTACACAAGATGCTTAATTTCTGATTAGCTAAAGTTAAGTAAATTGAACCCTGTGCTATCTGTATAAACACTAGAACATATTTTGTTACGTTTCCTAGTTATGAATGCATAATAACTTCTTGTACCATGCATTTTGGTCATAGTATTGCTTACACAATATTTTAAAGCTATTCTTACACTTTGTCAATTCTTCAAATTAAAATGATAGAAAATAAAATAGTAATATTGATTGTTAACTATATTTATCTTCTTAGCCTGCTTATGTAGTGTGTTTTCATGCAGATCAAAGCTTAACAGGAGGCACGAAATATTGCAATGTGTGGAACCAAGCAAATTATGCTTGCAGATGTCAAAAGATACAGAAGGTTTATTTATAAAAGTAAAGAAAACATTGCTCTTTCTGTGCAACACATTTTTATTTCCTGCCGTCTCCTCCAATAATTGCAAAGACCCTGGAAGTCTTCAGGCATTTTACAAGCATTGTAAAGTGTACAAAGCATAACAGCAATCATATTCCCAGATTTTATTTTGGTCTCTTCTCAACGAAGCCTATATGTTTCTTTTTTAAATAGGTGTGATTCTCCCTTAGGCTGACTGTGTTGTGCTTGGAGTGAGTTTTATTGTTAACTACAATAGGCCATAATTGCAGATAATCAACAGAGGCAGTCTGTATGTAGAAAGGTCTCTTGTTGGAGACAGCCCAATATGGGATGAAACCAAATGAAAGCAAATTTACTTCCCCTTGTCATGTGCTGGCACATCAAGTTAAGTAAAGAGGTAAGTGATTAAGTAGTGGGAGAGAAGAAAGTGTACTACAAAGCTTGTTGATGCATGAGGTCATGGTTGGGAATGATGATGAGCAACTGGTAAGGCAAATGAACAAAGAAACAATCAAAAACCAAAGGCCAGTGGAGACTGTGCAAGGCCTGCTTAAGCTTCTGTGGTTTTTATGCCTTCTAAAGAGTCAAGCTGTAAGCAGGCCATCTCCATGGAAAGGACAAGCTATGGTTGGAGACCAACAACCTAGTACTGGCAATTAGGCTGGGGTTTCCAGCTCTCAGAAGGCCATAGGGGAAGTGTCTGTCCTGAGAGCCCACAGGCAGGAGCACTGGTTGGCCTGTACTAAGGTCTGGAGGCCTGGGAGGACTGTGAATCTGAACAGCTTGACAGCTGTGTGGTATGTGGCCTACAGCTGGTGTTCAACCATATCATATCACATCATACAATTTATGAGCTATTTTATAACTCAAGAGCTCAGTTCAGTGTCTGGTACTTCACAGAGTGCCTCTGAAGACTTCTGTAGTGCCATAGGCATGTTACACATTTGAAGGGGAAGTGGCAAGGTAGAAGCTACATCTGAACCAAAAGCATCTATGCCCCATAAAAAACTATGGAATCCTAGACTTTTGGACTTCTAGGTTGAAGGCCATGACCACAGCATGTGATTGTCTCCAGTCTTGTGCTCAGCTCTCTCAGAAATGTCTTTTTATAAGCATCCCAACTGATACAAGAACTCAAGTTCCATTGACTTTAAAGTGCCTGGAGTACCTGCCTGTGTCTTTTCATTGATAGCAGAAAGACTGGGGAGAGAAAGGACAGCACTGGTGTCTCTGCAAATATTTGTTTTTCTGTTTAAAACAGTAGCTATGACTCTCAGAGGGGATAACGATTACATACTTGGAATGTGTAAGTAATAAAACAACCATTGTGATCCGTTAAAAAAAAAGTATAAAAAGCACTTGCCTTCAGGAAAGTTAATGTTCAAGTTTCATTTCCTCTAGAGACTAATATCAATTCAGAGGAGCAGAAGAAGATAGAAAAGAATGAACCAGGTTACTGTAAATGTGTGGGGTCATAGCCTTGTAATTCTAGACATTGTTGTAAAAGCTGGAATATTAAATCTCACTGGGTGGAGAGAGAGATGCAAACTGAGGGCAACCTAGAGGGAAATAAGATTGAACTAATGAAAGTTTGCTCTCTCAGTAGTATGTAAAGAATGTCTCCAATATTGTGCTCACTAAAATAATGCCTCTGGGCAATGAGAATAATCACAGGTAGAAATTACACGTCTCTCCTAGAATCACATGGACAAGAATAAAAACTGTGTCTGAGAGAGGACATGATCTGTAGATTTCAGCTAGCTGTCTCACTCTTAATGACATTTGAGTATCTTCTGAGATTACCTGACATAATGAGATTTTGACTGGGTTAGAGGATGTCTTTATTTCCTTGAATCTTGTGGAATTGCTGATCACTATATGGTTTTCTTCCGTGTTCATATTTGGCTTTGTGGAGGTTCTGTATTGGAGTTGTTAAAACAATGTATTTGACTAAATCTCTTCTGACAGAGCTATGAGATATACTTCCATTGAAAGATTAAACTAAAGTTTACACAGGTGAAATAACCCCTGAGAATTATCCCTTCAATTTTCAAGACAAGACTGGAACAGTGAATGTTGTGTTTGTCTTTAGGAAAGAGAAGTTGTGGGAAGTAATATTATCTCAAGGCAAAGATCACAGAATCACAGAATAGTTGAGGTTGAAAGGGAACTGTGGATATCGTCTACTCCAGCCCCTCAGCTCAGAGCAGGGCTGGATAGAGCATATTGCTCAGGGCCATGTCCAGCTAGCTGTGTTTGGATTACCTCCAAGGATGGAGTCTCCAGAACCTCTCTGGACAACCTGTTCCTGTGTTTGATCACCATCAGTGTAAAAAAGCTTTTTCTTATGTTTAAATGGATTTTCCTCTACTTCAATTTGTGTCCACTTCCTCTTGTTACCCCCTGACAGAGGGGATACCCTGTCACATCATCCAGGTCACTAATGAAGTTGTTAAACAAGATAGGATCCAGTACCGACCCTGGGGTACATCACTGCACTGCTGCCAGCTGGACTTCATGCCACTGATAACAGTCTTCTGAGTCTGGCAGTTCAACCACAGTTCAATTCAGAGTCCATTTGTAGTTCACCTGTTTAATTATGAGGTTGTTATGGGAGATGATGTTGAAATTGTTACCAAAGTTGAGATAAAAACCATTCGCTGCTCTCTCTTTGACTACCAAGCCAGTCGTCTCATGTAGAAGGCAATCAGGTTGATCAAGCATGATTTCCCTTCCATAAATCCGTGCTGACCATGCTCAGTCACGTTCTTGTCCTTATCACATTTGGAGATGGTTTCCAGGAGTAGTTGCTCCATCAACTTTCCAGAGCCCATTTCAACAGTTGCATCCTGTTGACATTTGCCAACTCTCTCCGTGCTCATGGGAGCACCAGTCCCATGGACCTGTGCATGTCCGGTTTGTTTAAATGTTCCCTAACCCAATCCTCTTCCACCAAGGGTAATTTCTCCTTGCTCCAGGCTTTCCCACTGATCTCATGAACCTGAGATTCCTGAAGGCTGTTCTTCCTTGCAAAGATCAAGGCAAAGAAGACCTTGGGAACCTCAATGTCCTTTGTCATCTTGTTCCCTGCTCCATTTAGCAGTAGGCACATATTTTCCATAGTCTTACTTTTGCTGCTGGTATACCTATTCATGCCCTTCTTCTTGCCCTTTACATCCCTCAGTAGATTCAATTCCATGTGAACTTTGGCTGTATTATCCGTATCCCTGCATACATGGACAGTGTCTCTATATTTCTCTGGCTCATCTGATACTGCTTCCACCTCTTCTATGCTTCCTTTTACTTTTGCATTTTGGCCAGAGCTCCTAGCTGATTGATGCAGACCTCCTTTTGTGTTTGCTTGATTTTTCTGCTCAGCATGATGGACCAGTTGTGAGCTTGGAGGAAGCAACCTCAAAAATAAAGCATCTCTCCTGGACCCCTGTTCTCTGCAGGGTCATATGCTGTGAGATTGTTCCAAGCACAGGTACCTGAACAGGGCAGAGTCTGCTCTCCTGAACTCCAGGATTATGATACTGATTTTTCCTTTCTTTCCTTCTCTCAAGATGCTGAACTCCACCATCTCATGGTCACTGTAGCCAAAGCTGCCCCTAACCTTCACATCCCTGGCCAGTTCTTCCTTTTTCTAGATATGAGATCCAGCAGAGAGCTCTCCCTTCATAATCTCCTCAGTCCTTTGTGTTACAAAGTTGCCATCAATGCACTCCCAAAAAACCTCCTGGATTGCTTGTGTCCTTCTGTGTTGTCTTTCCAGCAGACATCAGGGTAGTTAAAATTCCCCCATGAGAACTGGGGAGAGCAAACTTGAAGCTTCTTCTGGTTGCCTGAAGAAGGCCTCATCTACTTTTTTCAGCTCAGGCTTACTGATACAAGTCTGCATCCTACTCACTACAGCTTCACGCATGTTGGTCTGTCCACTAATCCTGACCTGTAAACAGTCAGCTGGCTCATCATCCATTTCTGGGCCGAGCTCCATGCATTTCTGCTGCTCTCTCCCATAAACAGCAACTCCCCCTCCTTTCCTACCCAGCTTGTCCTTCCTCAAGAGCCCGTATTCATCCATGGCTGTGTTCCAGTCATTTGAGCTATCCTAGCAGGTCTCTGTGATCCTCATCAGATTGTGACCCTGCAACTGTACATGAACCTGTCTATTAGCCATGCTGTTCGAATTAGTGCACAGGCACTTCAAAGAGGCATTCAGTTCTACTGATTCCCAGAAAAGGTCTGACAGATTCTCCCATAATCCCCCCCCCCCATAATCCTTGGAGTATACCTACATAGCTAGCCACAGACAGACTTGGGTGCTTTTGCTCACCCTTTAACTTGAGGAAGAGGATAGCTCTGATTCTAGCACTCTCCAGATGTATTAGAGATTTGCTTTTCTTGCGCATTCGTAACTCTTATTGCAATAATGTGCATATTAGCTGATTCTAACCCAGTTCTTCAGCCTGTAGGCTGGCATGGGTTGCAGATTACATTGACCTTTGTGTTCACCCATGTAGACTAGTCTGCTGGAAAAACTGAAAATGTTAAAATTACATTTTGGTTTCTTGTGAATGGGAAAAATAGCATCTTCCCCACAAATTTTAGAAGTGGGTTAATAAGAAATATTGCTAGTTAGATACATGCTAGTTAGGTATATGACTATAATTCTGATAAAGGAAATAGCTAAAAAAGCTATATCAAATAAGCTTAGTTTGAGGAAAAAAGTCAAGGTCATAGTCCCAGCTAGATGCAGCTGCTTAAGTGTCAGAATGGTGAAGCATCTAGTTTTTTAGATATCTGAGCAGAATGAATAAACTTGAACTAACTGTTTGATGCCATGTGGTCAGTTTTCCTTCCTGGACCATTATATAAATATTTCTGGATTTCTAACCTTAACTCACTAGCCATATAAGCATGTTTATTCATGTTTATGAAGAGATTTTGGTAATTATGCTTTGTCTCATTGAGTACCACTGTTGGCTATACCACTGTACTATGCTATTGTCTGCACAAAGAGAAACCCTCAACCCATCTTGAGGAGCTTTTAACATAATTTTTGTCAGCTCTGTTTTATACACTTGCCCATTCCACTTTATCCTTCCTGACTATGTTAACATTTATTTTCATATTACACAGATGAACTGAACTGCCCCATTTCTTTCTACAAATTGTAAGGCATCTTGGTAACAGCCCTCTGATGATCCCTGTTCTAGCAGATACAGTAAAACTCAGCCAAACAGAAATTCTTCTTTCCTAGAAATGACAAGTGTTTTAACGTAAAGTTACTTGCAGTGTAATATACTGTAACCTTTCCTGCCCTTACTGCAGGAAAAGACAGCTAACAGCCTGTGTATACCTTCCTTCCTAATAAGTCACAGGCATTTGGAATGGGAATGTAGACAAAGACATCATTTACCATTTCGTTTCTAGCAACTAGAAATTCAATACATTTTATTTCAGAGATGTCAATATCCTGATGTTGGTAAACTGATTGATGTTGACACGAAGTAAGTGAGAGGGGACCTCAGGCCTCTACCACCGGGAGGATTTGATCCCAGATGAAATGCTAATGTGCCCTGCTGAAAAAATAACTATACCTCCTTGCATATGGCTTATTATCTTTTTGTTCTTGCACTGCAATGCAGTCTATTATGGTATCCTTGAGTCACTCTGAGTGTATAAAATGTTGCATATTATGGTACATATTCTCAGGTGTTATGACCACAAATGGATAAACATGTTCTAGATTGATCAAAATCATAGAGTGTGTGTTCCAAATATTGCCTGCAAAAGACTGAAGTAAACCCAATTTAAAGCTCCATTGACTAGTTAGAGACAAAAAATTTGGAAGAACGTGGGGAAGCACTGCCTCGATCACTTTTGTATTGTGCATTCATCCTCCTCTGGTTACATGAGAGTTTATTCTCTCCTATTTACCTTGAGTACATAGTTAAGAATCTTGGTTATGGGCTGTGTCAGCCCCTTGCCCTTGCAACATGTACTGCCTTTAAAATAGTGCACGCTAAGAAAATCCCAAGGATCCTATACAAATGGAGGATGTTACAGTTGCTCCCTGCCAAATGTTCTGGAGCTTGGGATAGCCTACACAGTTTGCCTACTCTGTGCTAGTATGAAAAGAGAGAAAGATTTCATGCATCTTGTAGGACAACATGAGCCAAATAGATAATCTAGAAGTCAAATTTGTAAACACTTTGTTTTCTACTTAAGGAAGAGGAAACTTGAAAAAAAAAGTTCTTCTTCATACCTTCTTTTAACTTTCTTCTTCCTTTTTAACAGACAAGTTGAAATCTCAATTTGATGTGTTCAATTGCTCTCATTAGTGATCTTTCTACTCATATCATATCACATCACTGCTAAGAGGGAAATAGGTACTTTTAAACTCCAAAACTACAGAAACAAATGGCAAATGAATCATAGACCTTGGTGATCTTCAAAAGATAATTCAAAGACTATTGATGATTAATGCAATAATTGCTGATAGTCTACAGAGAGCTATCTGTTTATCAGGTGTCCTTTCTTCCTAAGTGATCTAGTTCAAGACAAGGTAGGTAAAATGTGTAAGTATGAATTCTGTAGTAAAATTTTTCCATACAGCTCATTGTTCTAACTACTATGTGGATCCCATGTAAGTACAGAGAAGAGAGGAGGACAATGTTTTCACATGTGAGTGTAGGAATTAATGACTGACAAATACTTATAGATAAGCATCATAAAAACAGCTCACCTTTAAAATGAATGCATCATAGAAATTTATATAATTGAAAAATATACTTTTGCTGCTTTTTTTCATCTTGCACAAGGTTGTAGATTTCCAGGGAATGTGCCATTTCACTGTGTGTCAGGAAGCATTTCTTGAGCTCTCAGCCAATATTTTCTTTCCTGTTCTAAATATCTCTTCAGCTCTTTTTTAGGGCCCTTTCATGCCTTCCTCCTCATGAGTACTTACAGGTTCCTTCAGATGATTACCACCTCTGATTAGCATATGCCTGTAACTCCTAGTTTTAAGTGCAGAAACAAAAAACATTATTGGTGGTGGGGGAAGGATTTTTCCCAGACTTACTTGGAGAACCAAAAAGGAAAAAAAAAGTCCTAACTAATTCTGCATCCTTCTGAGGAAGATTTTCCAAGGAAAGGTAATCTTTCTGCACAAAGGAAGAGCCTAACTACTCCTTGTGCATTTGAAATTCTCCTCCCTCAGATTTCCATCTGCTTCTGTAATCTAGCTGTGCTAAAGGACACCTACAAGAGTCAAGTGTCAGCTTGAGGCCGGCTAGCAGAAAAAACATCTAAATGGAAAAGTGCAGTTTCGCAATTGAACTTAAGTCTCTCTTTTTGCATTGTCTCCTTCATTTCTCTTTCCATAATTCTGCTTGTATTATTCTGGCAAGGACTTGTGTAAACTCCCAAGATGCCAACCTGAAGCTGACAAGAATGGTGGCAAAAATACCTAAAGCACAAATTCTTTTGACAGCCTAACAGGAGTCTGTCGTCTGCTGGAATCACCTTTCATTTTTCTCTTGTGCATTTCTTCTGCTCTGCCCTCTGCAAACACCTCGGCGACAGCCTGAGGGTGTCAGGCATAATTCTGCAAAAACATGGAGGAGGAAAAGAAAATGCCAAGTGTCAAGTCCATGCCATGCCCTCCCACTACAATATAAACTGAAAATAGGAATCGTGGGGAAGTGGTCTGTTAGCTCCTTAAGTCTTGATAGGCTTAATTGGTTTCCAAGTGTTTTCATAGCTATGCTGGAGAGATATCTACATTTAGGATATGATGGAGTGTCCACTGAAATCAATTAAACTCTTTAGATTGACTTCAGTGGGCTGAAGGTTGACCCTGCTTTCCACCATGAGAGTTCTGTATAAAACCAACCTACTGATGTGCATTTGTCAAGGATCAATAAAAAAACCCTCGTCCGACTAACACATAAAAATGAGACAACAAGAGACAATCTGAAGTTCTCTATTAGAAACTCAAGTTCAGCAAAGCTGGGAAGAAGCATGGGAGCCCATATATGTGTTCTTATAAAACAATAAAAGAAGTTTTTGCAGTTACTGCTGATGTCTTTTCTACTGTTACTGATCCAATACTGCTTTATGTAGTCCTTCTGAAGAAAATGTTCATTGGCACCACTAACTATGATCATTCAGTTATATTGCCAATTAAGTCCAAGCAGTAATGTTCAAAGGAAATACAGATAAACACACTGGGAAAAAAGGGTAACTGCAAAGATAAACCATTGTCTTTGATAAAAACTAAATCAAACAGCAGCAGTTGGTTAATACATGCCTTTGAATTTTTGCCATTCCGAGTGGTTCTTGTTTTAAAACAGAGACTCTCCACTTCAGAAATGAAGAGCTGACATTCTGCATCTGTATCCACTCAATTATATGTTCTTATCGTGGTTACTTGCCTTCACTGACATTTGCCACAAATGCTGATGTGAATATGTCAGCTGTCTATGCAGATATTTCATACAGACAAAACATGTGGAATAATGGTAGATTCTAATAAACAAACTGATGATAAATATTCAATTTTTAATGTCAGCATTGTGTTAAATTAGTTGGTTATTTCCGTTCACACATCATCAGTAGCAAGGGCTTGCATGAGAAGGAGTTGTAGTACCAAATACGATGTTCCACAGGTTTGAAAGGCCAAGTTTAATTTTTCAAACACCTATAAGTTAATTTTCAACACTTCAACGGCAAATAAAATTCACTAGAACAAACTTGTCATATAAATAACTTGCAGTACTGAAGACATGAATTCAGTGTAAAATTGGGGAAAACATAGTCCCTGCTGGGTAAAAAGAGCTGACACACCCTGGAAGTCAGGAGCAGCTGGCTGAAGTGGCCACAGCATTCTTAAATGAGAGATTTTCTGAGTAGTCAATAATAGGCAAAGATTTTCAGTGGAAATAATGTGATGTGCCTAATGTTATTGAATAGTTTAATATTTAATATTACAGAACATATAATAGTTTACACCTTTGTGGGGAACTGCACAAAGGAGGAAAGAGT
>NW_010166708.1:17045-22377 GCF_000695765.1 Mesitornis unicolor
TCCCTGCAAAAGTCTTGGCAGAGGCTCTCACGAAGTAACCAGTCACTTTGGAAAGGAGAGGTTTGAGGTACTTGGCTTCTATACAGTCTAAATGGAAATGGCACAACCTGCTCAGGCTGATGTTCAGGGGCTCCAGAAGCCAGGATGCTTCCTTGGGGCTGCAGACTCCAGTTACCTATAGATGAGGCCCTTGCAGCTGCTGACTTCAGTATAGTCATCACAGTCATGGCAATGGTCAGAAGCTGGCAGTCCTCTCGCATGGTGTAGTGAGCTTTTATTTAAAAAGATCTATTTTTTCCTAATTTAACTTAAACTGTAATATTCTCTCATGCGTTAGCTTTACCTTTCTTTTCAATTTTCCTTTTCTCATCCTTTTCACTTTCCTAAACCTTCTTTGCTTCTTTTCCAGGGCCAACTACCAGTCTAACTGGTGAAAAAAAAGAGGGGGAGGGAGTGATGAATAGAGTGAGAGACAGGGACACAGAAAATAAAGAAGTATGGTATAAAAATATGGGAAAGAACAAGAGGAATTATGAAACAAGAAAGCAGCACATTTCAGCACATCTTTAGTACAAATTTATTGGAGAATGGACACTGCTCTTTGACCAGGAAATTTATTTAGATATGCAAAATTTAACAAAAGGATCTGTTCCTTCAGAACAAGAATGCTAGTGGATAGAATAAGATTCCTTCCACTTGTGCTTTGTATGGCTAATGAGTGAACAATTTTCAGCACTGTCCACCATTTATTATCCTAGACCTTCAGTTAATGCAGGTCATCTTTGCTTGTGCCAGTTTTCAACAAAGACATGTGCTGGATTGTCTTTAATCTGGATTTATGCCTAAACAGAACCTACTGGGTTTTCTTACATTCAGTTTGAAATAGCCCCGTGAAACAGATGGGACAAATATCTAACTTAAAGAAGAAATCTTTGGCTTATTCTTATCTCTAACTACTGTAAATCAGGGATAATTCTTCTAAAATTAGTGGAGTTACATGAATGTAAATCCAGATAAAAGAAGGAGGTACGCGCTCCTGTTAAGCGTTTGTGACTTTTTCTAAGCAAGGCTTTGGTAGTATAATCAGGAGCAGTGATAAATCCTTAACAGATACCTATTGTTCACAGTCAAATGGCCTTTTAGGTCAGCTGTCGAATTACCATGACTTACTAAGCAGTGGTATCTCTTCCATTCAGTGCCTGGTGTTGAGTGGTATGCTCCTGACAAGCAGAAGAAAATCCAATTATCTACTTTTCTTTTTTGCTTTTTCAGGAAATGTTTCCATTTCTAATACAGCTTCTGGCCATACAATACAGATGTTGGTAGGGTGTCTTTAAGTGAATTGTATTTTTGTAACTCTTTTTCATAACAGTTGTGAAAGACAGAACCAATTTGCTGCTGCAGCTATCTGAAGAAAACAGCATTAAATATGTGCCTGGACAGACTCTGTAGGATAATGTTGTGAAAAAGCCATAGAAAAGATGCTATTGCATTTCTCGTTCCAATCCTTTTGGACGAGCCAGCTCATCTTAGGAGGGCTGCTGTGACTTGAATGACACCAAATGGGAGCTACTTGTCATAAAATAATTGTTTCTCTGAAGAGTAAACTATTACATGCCTTTCACAACTCTTCTGAAGCCGAATTTCAAAAATCCCTCAGAACTAGATAAATGGCCATATAGTTTCAAGTTATAGGAGAGTATGGAGACTTGTGTGTCACCCTTTTCTCTACAACAGTGTATCTCAGACTGTTTTGGAGGATAAAATGTTTTTGATAAAAGCACACCCCAAAATCTCAAACCCACTTAGGTGGTGTCCATATATATTTTTTTTTTTTTTGCTTATATATATGTAACAGCATGCAGGTGTGCAAGAGTTTCTTGGCTTTTTGTGTTGTTTTCGACATTGCTTCATGGTAGAAACAAACTTGGCAGGTAGGAACTTGTTCAAAACCACATGTGCATCTCACCTAAACTGGGAAGCTTAGAAATACTTTTGAATCAGTCATTTCTGATACAGTCTCAGTTTGCTTTTGCGGTAATTTCCAGGGTAAAGTGCGGAAGAATCTGGCTGGAATCTTGCTATTTTAACAGCCAGTGTAGTTTTCTGTTCTTTATAAATCATAATAAATGTAACTGGGAGGACTTTTGAGCCTCAACAACTACATTTTCTGTGGCAGAATAAACAGCGCCCTGAGAATATATTTCATTGTCTTCAAATGTCACAGGAACCCTTTGACCTTTAAATGTAAACTTTCAAATTTGTGGGAAGAGCAAATCTTTAGCCAAAAGATTCTCATTAACATTTGTGGCAGTTAACAAGCTGAATCCTTTTCTGCTGAACTGAAATTTACCTACATGGCACAGACTATGAAGCCATATGATGAAAGTCAGAGGAACTGCTAATACCAAATGTGCTTTGGTATCTCATTTTGCAAAGGTCTCTCACAACAGGCTCAGGGAGATCCTGGGCCCATTTCATGTGGTCCTCATGGTTTAAAGCCTGATGGCATTCCGACCTGAGATCTTCAAAGATTTACTTAATGCTTCTGTGGTGCTGGAATATCAAATACCTGTCATCCAACAAGCAGAGTGCCTTTTCACGAGATAAAATGCTCATTTTTAAGAGTATTTCTCTTGAAAGTCAGAGAATCTGTGAAAGTATGTCTGCTGCTTCATTGGTAGCATTCATTTAGCAGCATTTTGTATGAACTTCTGTCAAAGTTTTCAGACTTTGGGAACACATTTATTTCATCTGATGATTCAGGTTCTACCTTTCGCTGAATTTTACCAATTCCTTGGCAGTTGGTTTCTTAGTCAGCACAGTGGTGTATCATTATTTGTTTTTTATTTCACTATTAACAGTGAGGCAGTTAACCTTTTCATGAACATTATTCTTTATAGATCCATATATTTTTAAGGCCAGAGGGACTGCTGTGTTAGTCTAAGCAGACCTCCTGTCTTGCAAGAGGTATCCTTACTTACAGAAGTTTGAGAACTGAATGAATTCCTTTCCTTCTTAAGGGCAGTATGAAAACTCCTTCTGACTTTGTGGATCAAGACTTCATGTCTGCATGATATTTTCCTTCCACTGATGTGTAAAAACAAGTAAATTCATTCCAGCTTTGGTGCTTTCACCTCAGTAAGATAATTCACTGAAACAAGCTTAGAGGTAAAGGTCAGAAGAGAATGCCTGTGTTCAAAGGTAGAAAATAGTTTTGAGGCACTTTTTGGCTATAGAGACTGGCCAAACCCAGGTCATATTTTACTTTTATATACAGGACCTACTGAGTGAGGATTCAGGTTCTTTCTAGGCTCTGTTGGTATACCTGGCAAGACTGAAAGAGAAGTTAGCGAAGTACCTTCTCAGTGTGAGGAGTCACCATGAAGCGCCAACATCGTCCACTACTGACAGTGTAAAAAGGCTTGGTGAGACCAAACCCAGCTGAGTCCTGGCCACACCAGGGTGTTGCTTCTTGATTCCATTATTTTTCTACACTTCCAACTTGATGACAGGGAAATGAACTCACAATTTCTTCTCTTCAGCCCAGAATATGCCCAGTCCTCTAATATTCTCTGATGTTTGAAAGTGCATGTCTTCTACCCACTGGGCTTTAGGTCACCAAAAACAACCATAGCAGATGATGAAGTTTCTTCTTGGATTGGCTATGTTCAAAAAACAGGGTTCCCTTCATCTCTGAAAGCATTTCTATGTGCCTCAGTGTGTGCCTCATCTCTTCTTTGCTCTAATCTTCTGTGCAATGTCATTGCGGAGGAAGAAGATTAGACATGCAACTTATGATTCTTTGGTTGTGGTTTAGCACCTACTGTGAATCAAACAGTGCCTGGAAAGATCTCAGGAAAGTTTATGAAGAGTGTTCAAGAGCCATCTTATTTTGCATTTACCTTTCTTTGAATTTCTCCATGATAAAGGGATCTAAGACTTAGGCAGGCAAAACCAAAAGCTGATGCTTACCTCTCTAGTTAGCAGATGAGGTGTAGATATCTTTCTTGCCTCCTACCACATCATAGCTCCACAAACAGTGTAACAGCCAAAAGACAGCTAAATGTTTAATCAGGACTGAAAGTAAACATGTAATCTTACACTGTTGCAATTTAATAGGGCTTAATTTGTTTTTCAAAAGGCCCGTGTCCAGCACCATGCAAGATTCCCTGAGATACCAATGGCACCTGCAGAGGGTTGGCAGGTGGAACACCAGAACTAAAGGTGACCCATGCCTTCCACAGCAGCAGCTGAAAACTGCATGCAATTACTGAAGGCATCTCAAAAGACTCCAAATGCAGGTGCTTTGGCAACTGGATTGAAGCCTAAGTGACTGAGTGAAGTTTAAACTTTGCATTTTTAAGGTGCTAAAATCAAATCACCTGCAGCAGTGGCAGAATTAACTTAATTTCCAAAGACAAATGTGTCAACACTTGCTACTATTGAGCTGTTTCCACCATCACTTCCAAAGAAAATTCAATTTCCGTTGCCTGCTACCATTGCTGTCTGTAAAATGCCATGACAACAAGGTCTCTATGTGCGTAAGTTTAGAAAAGAAGGCTACCTTTCTGCCCATTCTGGTTTAATGACTTTCAATGGCTCCATTTATTTTGAAACAAGTTACAGCATAAGGCAGTTTTGCTACTCAATAGCTTTTGGGTGCAATCTGGTTTTGACTTAGTAAATAGATGAAGCTCTCAAACAGCTTGAATTCTTTAACTGAAAAAAAGGCTAGAGACAAACTTTAAGGGCAGCAAGCTTCTTCATGCTTCATGATACTTTCCAAGAAGAAAACTGCAAAATGTATGGATGCCAAGTTTTCAAAGAAAGGAAAAAAGCTGGAAAATCCTAATGAAATTGTATCACTAAACATAGCCCACACTAGTTACATTATCTTGCCATACAAGAATTTGTACTGCTTTGAAGTGCAAGTACATTTTGCTGAACAAGCTGACAACACTGCCTCATGAGAACAGGCTGACTTCAGCTTTATTCAACTGCTTTGGTTCCAGGCGATTTCTGATATTCAAAGTGACTGACAGAATCAAGCCAAATTCACAAACTCAGTCATTCAAAAATCATATAAATTATGACCTTTAAGATCAGAATAGATACTTCTAGGAAAATTTCAGTAAAGTACCATGCAGTTATGGTAGATGAAAATACTTAACTTCTACAAAGAGCAAGCAGTTTTATGGCTGCCATGTATGGAAGGACATACCTGTAGGCTGTACCGAGTAATCTACTGATCAGTGGCTGTAACCAAGTCAAGGTTGAAAGATTTGTTGTTGTGTCTAGATGTGGAGATCAAACACTGCCAGAAAGAGTG
>NW_010166708.1:22408-28789 GCF_000695765.1 Mesitornis unicolor
TTGTAGGACTAGTATCAGAAGTTGCATCCAGCTTGCAACTGGCAAAGTCACATATGTCATTATTGCTGTGGGCATGATTCAAACTTAGCTTGCCCAGAGAACACTGAGAATAACATGGTACTCAAAACTACCTCTGAAACTGCTTGTGGAACCACATATTATGAGAAAAGTATCCTGAAGAAGATACTACATTAAGGAGAAAAATCCCTATGTGTCTTATCAAGAGATACGATGTGGTACAAACTACCACATCTTGAGATAAAATGTGCAATGCTGTGTGCACCAGCAGGCATTCATCTCACCCAGTGAGTAAAAGAAGCTTCCAGTGAAAAAGCAGAGAGTTACCTGGCCATGTGGACAAAATAGGACTTCAAAAATATGATAAAGAAATACCAGGAAATGAGAGCCCGAGGACAGGATATAGTACTTCAAATAGGAAATGTTTACTTGCTGGGTACAAAATGAGCTCTAAACATGATAAATAGTTTGAAAGACATACAGACAGACAGAGAGATAAGTCAAGGAGAGTAATAAGCCACAGAAAACCTTGTGAAGGCTGGATTTTCAGCAACAGAAGACCATTCTTTATGAAACAAAGCACTGCAGTCTGTCCAGTCAGATGAAAGCTGCAACTTATTCTGAAAGCAAAACCACCAAGAGTTTTTAAAGCTGGAAATACTGACATTTCCAAAGATCACAACTAAAAAGATGGAAACATGTCCTCAGATTTGGCAAAGAAGTTTTGGAAAAACCTTCACAGCAGTGAACCCATTCTACTCAACCTCTCCTGTCAGGATTTGAAGAAAATAGCTGATACTATCTTGCATGGTGCTCAGTTCCTTAGCTGTATACTGAATGAGGCTTACCAAGGTCAAAAGCATTTTTACTTTGCATAGCCAAACCAAATATCACCTGGTTTCCAATGCAGTGAATTTAGCAGTTATTCTGGTATAGGTAATGCTGGTACTGTAAAACAGCTGAGATTTGTCATTCTACATTGCATCCAAATGTGGCTTTCATCCACACACAACTTATGCTGGTATGTGTTCAAGGACAAAACTGATCACCTTCTACTTAGATATGCAAGTCTGGATATGGACTCCAAGAAAGCCAAGCCACAGATCACCACTGAGAGCTTTTCAGACTTACATGTCTTTCTCATGCATGCATTAAAAATGATTTAATGAATAATTTTGTTCCATGACTGCATTCATCCAATTTTAATAAAATGAGCATTTATTCCAAACTTAGCATACTTCAGCATTCTGTATTAATTCTGTACTGAAATTTTGGAATGTTTAATGTCCTAACTCATCATTTGACTAAGCTTACCGAACTATTGGCTTAGTTATGAATTCATTAACTTTTATTTCCTCCATCTCTCTGATATGCAAATTTTTATAGTGGTGAAATATGTCTGAATGCTTTGCTTCCAGTTAATGCAGTATTAATATAACAGCAAACTCCATTATATTTCCGGATACCTTTTTACTCACAGTAAATTAATGTTTGAGCTTGCTTGATAGAGTCCTGCAGTTACCTACGTTTAGATTGGGGGTTGGATTTATTTTTTTCCAAATTAGTACAGCTGTTAAGATATTTTGTGGTGGCACTAATTCTGGGTGAAACTTTCAATTTTGTGTATAATCCATTTGTGAGATGCTGACATTTCTAAATTACGGGTTAATTATTTGAACCTAGAATTTCACCTCTGGAAGACTGCCTATTCCAATAGTAAATATGACATGTAAAGTCCTCATGTAGATAGAAGAAGAAAGCTCATCAAAATACTGTCCCCAGGATGCTAATACCCTGCTCACATCTATCTCTTCATACGGTACATCTGTAGTGTTTTAAATGCTAAAGATTGAAAGAACAGATGTTGTGCAGCCAAAACAAGGAGAAAGATTTTACCTGAGACTTTATACCAGTAATAGAGAAGTAAATTATTCTGTCAGTCTATGGTAGATAAGATAAAAAACAATGGGCTAAATTGTGGCAAGCAATAGATAGGCCAGACATTGGGAAAAATGTACTGCATGGAAACGGATGCTCTGGGACAGCCTGCCTCAAGAAGCTGTGGCGTACCTGCTACTGGACGTTTTTAAATATCACTCAGACAAACATCCATCAAGATGGGGGATAGATAAATGAGGCAATCTCTTAAGACCCCTTCCAGTTTTATTTTTTATGATTCTGTGAGTAGGCTTCTCATACTGAAATATATCTCTGATTAGGGTATGATGCTAACCCTTCTCTACTGTAGGTCTATTTATCTGAAGTTGCAGACAGATTTCCAACAGAGCTCAGTTCTAGAAGAAACCTTGTTTCAGTTATAACGGGACTTTTTAGGTCAAGCATACTGAGATTTTCTACAAATATGCTTAAGTAAAGATCACCATCATGCTCAGACACATGACTGCATTCCTGTAACTTACCTAGTTACAGAACGATGTCTGAGGCAAATCCTCAACCTCATGTGGCTTCCACTGAAGTTTAAACTACTTTTTACCAGCCACCTGCAGTGAGACAAGATCATGCATGAGATCAGTGGCTCAGTCTCAGTTGTCATATGGGAACTTGTTAAGTCACAGAACTGTGGCCAATGAATGACTGCAAAGATTAACTCATGCTTAAGAAAATATTTCAGGAGCCTGACACTGACTGATAGAGTTCCTTAGGCATCCATGGTAAACCACTGTAGAGGCACACTGTGAAGTTATAAGGATCCTGACCACCTGAAGTTGTTCTTATGCTCTTAAAATGTTTGAAGTTTCTAAAGTGATTCTGAAAATGAGACCTAGACTTCAAATTTGGCTGCTTTTGATTTAGGTGCCATTTAGGTGCTTTTGACGAAATTTTATTTAGCCCTTTTCAAAATCTTAATCACAGAATCACAGAACGTTAGGGATTGGAAGGGACCTCAAAAGATCATCTAGTCCAATCCCCCTGCCGGAGCAGGAACACCTAGATGAGGTTGCACAGGAAGGCGTCCAGGCGGGTTAAGGACATGCTTAACTATATGCACCTACGTAGAGACTGCAGAAGAGGAATGGATGTGAGCATATACTCCTAGTCTAGGTGATCCTGCTCTGGCAGGGGGGTTGGACTGGATGATCTTTCGACGTCCCTTCCAACTCCTGAGATTCTGTGATTCTGTGATCCCTGGTTATATGTACTTTCAGACATATTTCTCATCTCTTTAGCTATATCACAGCTAAAGGAGAGAAACTCTCTTAGATATTTGGTCCCTTATGCGCAGCTGTCTTGAAGGACTACCCAGACCAAGGTGCTGAGGGCAATGTAACTGAAGTCGGAAACAACAGCAAGAGCCATCTAGAGTCTTAAACCACTCCCTAGAGAGGTACCAACACTGGACTTAAGAGAGTTATTTCCTCATCCACCATCTAGTATTTATTTTGTTTAGTTTTATTCCTGTGTTCCATTCCTTTGTTCCTGAATGCCCTGGCCTATTGTTGATTTTAAACAATTTTGTTCTGAATGTGAATTAGCATCTCTGATATCAAACTTCTACACAAATGCCTTTGTCTCCTATTTGAGTTTTATTTTTATTTCAAATCAGGTGCCTAACTGTAGTGCTTGTAGGACTGCAGGGTGCTTGGATTTTAATTGTATGAAGTTCAGAAAAAAAGTAGCTATAAAAGCATCAAAGAAAAAATAATAGTTTGTAAGTGCAAGTGAAAAGATGCTGAGATTTACATAATGGATTTAGTCAGACACCCCTACTGTTTTATAGAGGGAAAAGTGCATGTGCTCAATAAATAAATTACACTGTGCCATCGGTACATTGCATCTAACTGCATTAGTGGCTTCATTTTTCCCCTCATGACTTAGGTAGGATGACATATTGGAAAACACATATTTCTTCATTATACTATTTAAATGGTTTGATAAATCTGCTTATACATAGCAGAAACATTTTTTATTGCACCTACCAAGTTATTTATATTGTAAAAAAATGTGTCTACTTGCAATATCTCAAAACAGTGAAAAAATGTTATTGTCATAATAAGCCCCATCTGTAGCTCAGGTTGAACGTAACCAAAATCTTGTTCTTTGACCTACTTTACGTTCAGGCTGCCGTGCTGCGTGCATTTTTTGTCATGCCCACCTTCTAAATCGACTCAGTTCAGGAAAGAGCTGCCTAAACCATCTCCTTCATTATGAGGCCATTTTGATCTATGCTTCAACAACTCATTGCGAAAACATTTTCTTGAAATGCACTTAATATTCAGTGAATTTCATTTTAATGTGGCAAAGTACCGGTTAGAAATTGTTAAAATATAAAATCCATTTTTATGGAGACTGAACCTTGCTTTGAAAAAGAAGTGTACAAAAATTGGATTGTTTTTGATGAAATTAATATATTTGGCTGTCAGATTCTTTTTTATCCTCTTCCTCCACATTTTTTCCTGTTTTTCTGTGGCTTGCCTTTTTTTATTAATTGTAAAAGTGTTAGGAAGAGGAATGGCTTAAATATGGTAAAAAATGGGGAAAACCAAAAAAAGAAACAATACTTAAAGTTTTCAGTTAAAATTCCAAATATTTTCTTAATTTTTTTTAAAATTAAGAATCTTTAGAACTAACCTCTTCTGTAACTTCAAGATTGTTAATATTTTAATTTTGGCCAGCTCACTTATTTTTTTTTTGTTCAGTGCATCTGTGTGCTGGAACACATGAGAAAATCTAATATATGTGTATGTTTCCATTTGCAAAAGAAAAATAAAGCAAATTAAGGAGTGTGTTACTGGAGGTCACAGACAGGATATATTATGGATTTGATTTTGCAAGGCACTGAATGTCTGCAGCTCTCTTTGCACTGAGTGATTTCAAGGCACTTGTCACATGACCTGCTCTTTTATTAGCTTAGTTGCAGTGGAAAAGGCAGAACAGAGGCATCAGAAATGGAAAATGATGGCAGGAAAAGCCTGGTTGTTGGTTCCTCAGGGCTGATGGAAAGAGCTATTCTCAAACTATCTCTGCTGTGGAATACATAAGTAATATAGAGGAAGATAGCAAGAGCAAAGGAAAACCAAGAATTAAGAATAATAGAAAACAGGAAAATAAAAAGGCACAAACTATTTCTGGAGGAATAACTACTCTAAGAAAAAGTTACCAATCCAGATGAATCACATCTCTGTAAGGGAGCTAAATCAAAGGTATTTTATCAGACAAAGAGTTAAAAGCATTTCTAGAGAGTGATTCAGTCCTTTGGTAGATTGCATATCTTTCTGTCTCATGAGGCACCTCAAAACACAGAGTGAAATTTGGAGGGAACAAAGCTGGGCCATGATGACTGGGCGCAATCAGACTGGTCCTTCCAATAGTTTCTACCTTAAGCCAGGCCACTGGAAGCCTGGTGCCCAGCTCAGCACACTCTGGTGTTTCTATCTGCCCTTCTAGCCATCCATACTGCAGATATCTTGAGATCAGGCAGCTACGAGGAAATAGGTAAAACCTGACCCTTCCTAGACACAAATAAGGGATCTGGTAAAGAACTGCAAAACCCTATGAAGCCCTATAAAAACAAAAACTCCCTTTAGCCACCAAACTACTGCTCGCTGCATTTACTCGTGCTCACAACATGCTCATTGCTGAGGGCTCCCTCCTGCTGCTGAGGTCGTTGGTTTCATCTGATGATGCTCTGCAGAAAACGGGGGATATCATTTAAATGCTTTTATTTGCCTGAGAACACATACCATACTTCCTACCAATGTATTCCCCATGTATGCTCTCTATATGGATCAGTGATCTCAGTGCCTTTTCAATAATTCAGCCTGTGTGCTCTAGCTATGTCATCCTGGGAAAGGAGCCCAATGCAGTACCGAGGAGCTGCGCATCCTATAGGAGGGAGGAGGAGGAGGTACATGTTATGGGCTTTCCCGTGTTTGCTGCATCTTTCATGTAAACTTGAGTTTCAGGTATATTTGCATAGGAAAGGTCCAGTCCCTCAGAGAAAGGTCAAATGTTCTTCAGTGGGAACTTTTACTGAAAGCAGACTGCAGAATCAAACTTTCCTGCATGAAAAACGGCATCTTTCGTCACTGAAATAGCCAATATACAGAAGCAGAATATTTTTGCCCTTTGCAACATAACACAACTTAAGCCACGCTGCCTCCCACACGAGGCCGAAGAAGAGGGTTGCTTTATTTCATTCCTGGCTTTTGAAGCTCACAATGTTTCATGTTAAGAAATTCAATCAAAAGAGCAGATTGCAAGAAAAGACAATGTGCGATGGACAACGTCTCGCCACTGACGCGACCCTGCGATTCACACACTCTGCCTCCCGCGGGATGCTCCGCGAGGACTTACCCGCGGCCCCACAGACCGAGGGCCTCCGTAGCCACCCCGGCCACCGCC
>NW_010166709.1:0-7656 GCF_000695765.1 Mesitornis unicolor
CCCCCCCACTTCCAGCGCTTCGCGTTGTCATGTGATTGGAGGGAGATAACAAACCTCAAGAAAGAAAAGGAGTCAGAAGACATTTTTAACACGGCATAACCGCAGATTAATAATGCAGGTGGGTTTGTATTTTATTGTATTTTTAGGGGAAGGGAACGAGGCCGTTTAACGAGCAGTCGTGGACACAAAGTAACTATATTTACAATCCTTGATGTTGCTTTCGGTGGGTAATAAATTATGACAATATTAAAATTATTTTCTGGCAGCCCAGTTAACTGCACTGGGGACCGTAAAGCCCTTATGATTCCATTTATGCCGTGTAATTACGGTCGACGGGCTCTCTCTAAACCTTTTGGTGTATATTGTGTGTAAACTTTTAGCTAATAGACCTTTTTAGAATGGAAGGACTTTTCTCGGTACTTCCTGCAGTATATGTTCTGTCTCTGATCTCTGTATTTAATGGCCAAGTCCTGGTTTATGCTTTATAATGTGTTGACAAGTTTTCTAACAGACTTTCTGAAATAATGCACATATATTCACGTCGGTTAGAAGCTCCACAGTATTTTTAGAGTCGAGTAGATCTATATCCTAATGCACTGAGAGGGAGTGTAAATCATAGAGGATTTCATAGCCCTTTCAGTAGTTTTCTGTATGAAGTATGAGCAGCGTGGCCTCCAGACGTAACCTTTTAGAAAAAAAGACAGTGCTTTTATTTTATGGTGTAAAGTGCTTTTAGCTTCAGGGCTCTGAACGTGAATGTGGTCAACAAACAGCTCTTGCGAGGGAGTTTGCTACAGCCTCAGCCCCAGAGCCGGGGCGCAGCCTTCGGGATGGGGAGGGAAGAGGAGGGTTACGGGGCCCCCTCCGGCTGCAGGACCAGGCTAACCTCCCCTTCCCCCACCAAAGGCACGTTAACCCCAGAATTGCTGCCCCGTTGCAACCCGCCCCGCGCTTAGGGGCGGGGGGGAGCTCCGCGCCTCGCTGTCCCCGAACTGAGCGCCGCCGCCCCCTGCAAGCCGCCGGTTTCACGCTTCGACCCGGCCCCCCCGGGGAAAGGTGGGAGGGTTGGATGTCCCTGGGGACCGTCCCCGGCTTGTCCGGGGGAGGCAGGGCCAGGGTGGCTGGCCCAGGGCAAAAGCACTTGGAAGAGCAGTGGGAGCAAGGGGCGATGCCCCCCGTCGTTGCCCCGCTGCACCCCATGCCCTGCTCCTCCTGCATCGTCCCCTATGCTTCCAGTACAACCCTCGCCACAGCACCTCTCTGACACGCAGAGCATCTTTAGCCTTGTCCGTACCTATTACACAGTGGTGGCACTGTGCAGTTACACTAACAAAGCTGGTGAACGTAGCAGGTAAAAATAGTTTAAAAATGCTCAAATACTGACTGCTTACATTGAGAAATGTTGGTAGATTGTAAGGGCGGGTGAAAATAAACCCAGACCAGCACTGAAAGACAGCCCAGCGATCAGGATTAGCACAAACCTGAGTGTCACCTTCTGCCTCTCCGCAACTGTCCTTTGCCCAAGCTGTGGAGGACGCCCCACAATCCCGCTACAGCGGTTTGAGCTGCTGGCATCTTCAGACATTTTATCAGCTGCTCTTTGGCTACGGACTCCCAGCCCCACAGCAAAGTCAGCCAAAGGGAATGCGGCCCCACACCTCCACTGCACACAGGCAAACTCTGAGGTACGCGCTGAAACCAGGGCTGTGGTGGTTTTCGGGGTGCCTGCAAGCGGAAGCCAACCTCGAAGAAGTGTCCGCCTCATTAGCTGAGCGGCCATTCCATCTCAATCTGTCCCATGAGAACCAGAGCCTCTGAGACACCAGAAATGCCCTGGAGCAGCTGAGGGCAGAGGTGGGCACCCACCTCCACTCTGCTGTTCTGGGGCAGAGGCAGTAACATGCAGCAGCAGGGCAGAGTGCCCAGGTGAGGACATTTACGCTGTAAAAATTCGTTTAACATTTAAATCTGCCAAAATGTATCTGTCCCTCTTATGCTTCAGCTGTTTGAGAGATAGTGTGATCCTCCCTGCGTTCAAGCTTGTGAGATGCTCAGAGGCTGCTGTATAAAACAGTATGAAACTGCCTAAATTTGAGAAGTATGGCCTTCCTCCATCTCACAGGCGGGCAGCCCTCCCGCGTAAGATGGGGACCTGAAGGCACAAAAGAGCACAGCACAGTTCATACCGTGTCCTGCTGTCCCTGCCTATCTGCTAATTTAGTGACAGACTTGGCAGTGGGCAAGTTCAGCAACTTCGGTGGGCAAATGTTCCAGCTTCTCCGCTCCAACTGTCATTCACTCAGAGCAGGAATCTCACTTGCCAACTTGGTACAGAACATTAGGACCAAATACAAATTCCAAAATTCTGCCAGTTCTCCGGAGCTGGGCTGCATTACATAGTGGCAGATCGCACAAGGGAGCTTTCCGACACCGTCTTGATAGTCTCAATCAGGCAGAGGCAATGTGGATGGAACCCTCATCACACCAGGCTGACTCCTCGTCATTGAGCAGAGGACTTGCACGTTCTAGAAATAGTATGTGCATTAGTATTCCCGCATGAGAAACTTGGGCACGCTGCTTTTCCTTTTCTCTTTTTTTTTTTCCTTTCCTTTTTAATAAAGGCTCAAAATAAACTCCGATTCTGCAAGCGCTTACTAGCAAGCACAGCAGTGAGTCCATGCAGGATTGCAAGCATCTGAGCACCAGGTGACAGAAAATTTTGTTATCAACTTGCCCTAGGCAGGGCCCAGAATAAAATCCTGAACTTGGGGAGACTTTTTCCATGGATTTCAGCAAGGTTTGGGATTTCAGCCTGCCTCTGCTTGCACAGCATCCAGCATGATGGGGCCCTGAAATCTTGACAGGACTTTCTGGGGATGACTATACAATAAATGGCACAAAGCACATGGGAAACAGACTTTCAAATGGCAAAAACCCTCCTTTGAAGCATACAAACAGTTTTGCTTGTGCATGGGCAGGCAGAGGCAGGCATTAGTAAACACCTATAAAACCTCAATTTTTATCAGATATTTGATATCAGCCAAATTGGTTTTGGTTTGTGCTGCTGTAGTACTTACTTAGCTATTTGTCATTTTGTATGTTTAATATTCAGATATCTTTTTATAAGTAAACATGTAACATGCCCCTGACAGTTTCTATCCTAGGTTTCAAGCCAACATGATTTAAAGTATGTGCATTTAAAACCTCCCGGAACTTGACCTATAATGCAAATCCATACAGTCTTAATTATAGCAGCACCAGCAGCCACCGCATGAGTGAAACAGTTGAGCTTTCGTTACTAAAGAGGCACAGTAGTTAAGGTCTGTCAGCACTTCTGTTACAATCCCCATCTTGAAGAGGTTATAACTTGGGCTGTGTAAATTTGATTGAGCTGAAACTTGGGACTCAAACTGTCAGTCCATATAGGGAATTATCTTATGAATAATTGGCTAACCCATTGCTTGATTCACAGACCTTTATAAAACGATTTTTAATGGGTTTTAATGTTTTTTTCTTTTACTGACATCTAGGGTATGAATTTGGTACTTCGAGCTCTTCTGAAGCTCCATACTGAACAGTGTAGATATAGGTACCCAAGTTAAAGCTCCAGCTACCCAGAGGACTTCACAGGGCATACATGCCACACTTACCCACCTATATGTGGGCACCACCATACACCCGTAAGAGACCATGAACAAGAAATGGCACTTAAATCTATCTCAAAAAAGAGTCCTGAATGTGCAGGATAAAGAGAACATAAATGCCTCAATTAGGAGGGAGCTAAAGCTGGTAACATATGTCTGCTTTTATATATCAGCTGCATCGCAATACGCTGCCAGTCGCACATCTCTCAGGCCCCTTTATGCCACCATCATGCTGGGAAGGGAAGGTGCTTACTGAACTGGCAACCCAAAATACGGCTCTAACACATTACAGTACAGTGTATAAGTCAACTCAATGACCTATAGGTGCAGCAAGGATAGCCAGGGACAGGAGAACATCTGGCAGAATGTTGATCACTTTGTTATCTTTGCTAAGAGTTTCTTGGAATCTTTTCGTCTCCTTGGGCTTTATCTTCCTCCCTCCAAAAATGTGTGGAAGTGAGTCCCACATGTGCGTTGGTGTCACTTTGAAAGGGATGAGCCGTTCAACTTCAAACATTGAGTTTAAGCTTAAATATCACTTTGTGTTAGAAAGGATTTTACTGAGAATTGCTCTCCATACACACTTTTCTCTAGTTTTAAACTCCTGTTTCTCAGAGGTGGTTTTTATCACCTCAAATCACACTAAGCCAGAGCACTCACAGTTAGTTCAGATGCAGACTCAGAATTTTCTTTGACCCTAACCAAAAATTACAAGCAGCCCAGGGCTAGAAACATGAGCCACAGGCCGTGAACATGCAGATTATTCTTGTGGAGCCAGACCCCACGAAGTTTCCTTGCTCACCTGACCAAACACAGGGACACCATGCTACACTCATGAGCAGCATCTTCATCAGCTTCAGGAAGAGTTTTGACCAAGCCAAGCTGTAGCACCGGGCTCTCACTGCAGGGTTATTGTGTGCAGGTCATTTTGAAACAAAGAAAGCGCTGTGAGAAGCCAGACTCTCCTCCACATCCAACGCTATGGATCCCCCCATTCACCAGGGCTGCTCTATTTGGCCTCACAGAAACTGGTGACAGCACAAGCACAGAGAAGTTGGATCTCTTGAGTCACTGCTGAGATCCTATGCCATCCATTTGTCTAAGCAGGTCATGATCTTCAAGCTTATGAGCAGTAAGAAGGACAGGTCATTGACACAAGGATCTTTTTTTATTAATTTTCTGACTTTAGCTGCTAATTTTGGGGAAATCCCTAGTGAGCACAAGGTAAAGAATTACAGCCAATTCAGGTCACAGGGAGATGGCACCCACCAGCACAGAGGCAGCTGAACTCAGAAGCAATGAGCAAGCTGCATGGGTAGGAAAGGCTAAGTCAGGCCCCTAGGGGCAAACTCTTGGTGAGGTTCAAACCAGGAACAAATGCAGTGTAACATTAGATTTAAAATAGCAAGTCCAACAACAGCACAGTCACACTTCATCTCCAAAGTATTTGTTCATCAATGAAGAAGGGCAGGAGAGCTAGACAGACTTGGTCTGATTCTGACCAAATATGTGGGGTCACTACTGATCTTTGAACAAAGCGGTTGTTTATGAACAAGATCTCAGAATTATAAGGAGAAGCTTCTCACACCTCAGTGCAAGATTAGATCCAAGGGGCTTAAACTCTCCCTGTGAGGAAACCTGGAAAGCCCCACTCTGGATGTGGCAGAGAGGAAAAGGAGGAATTGCAAACATTTTGTCCTGAATAAATCCAACTATATCTCAAGTCAATAAAAAATAGTAGCATAACAAAAATAATTCACTAATCTGAGAAACCTCATATCAGCAATCAAAAAGGAGTTATGTCCATTAAGAAATTAGTTTTGCTACACAGGATAAGGAAAGATTTAGCTGAACACAGTCCCTTCTTCCTAGCCCACTTGGCGTGAGGGACAATAGAGAAGGACAGTACAATAGGAAAGGATTTTCCTCCTCTAACCCCACTCGATGTATCCCCTGCAAGAAGAATCTACTTGGTCTTGGGTACTGCGAAATTCTTACGCACATATTTATCTTTGGGCACATCAGCTGTACTTATGTGCTTAAAGTAAGCATGCACTCAAGCAAGCTGTTAGATTGGTGCCTTAACATCTTTTGTAAATAACTTCTATTACATTGCTTTTTAGAGCTTCAACTTTTAGTCACTTAGAATGCATGGAACTGAAATTTAACATACACGATCATCATTCTCTATATTCGTTTTATATTACTATTGCAGGTGACATTTAGGTTTAGCTTTTAGCTTCAGCAGAGAAGAAATGCACATGCTTTGCAGAACATGACACAGTTTGTGTGAGGATTCAGATGAAAAAGAATTAGTTGTTGAGATAGCAGAGATCCGTTCCTGCATTTAAAAATAAGGAGAGCTTTACTGTGGATTTTCTTCTTTGCCATATTTATTCTGTGCAAAATTTCAACTTAATTGTTAGAATGCTTACAATAATATTTTAATGCAACTCTCTGTAGTCAGAATATATTATTATATAGCCCAAGCTACATGGAAAGATGCAGTGCTGAGGAGTAGCGGGAGTGGTGAATAACCTGTGATAAGAGCCCACTTCTTTGAGCAGTTTGGATAGTTTTGCCACTATTTGTTATTGTCAGCACATATAATTTTTACAGTACAGTATGAATTCTAACTGCACTGAAAAGAACGCCTTCTACCACCAGTATGAATAAGATTTCATTCAATTAAAATAACATGCAAGTGTATTGTATAGTATTACATAGAAAGCTGATGTGCATTAAATATGAATGCTGGGGTTGGGGAGAGTTATTGTACTAATGCTATTGTTCACTGAGCAACTATTCCCCAGCATTTGAAAAAAAAAAAAAGCAAGGGAAATTAAATACAGAAATCAGAAATACATACAATGTTTGATATTACCATACTGAAATGAATGTATTCACAATTTAGACTTTAATTTGCCCTATCGTATTAAGTTACACAGCATCTGAGTGCCGAGAGAGAGAGAAATAAATGTAAACATATGGAGAGAGATCCATAGAGTATCCATGCTGAAATACACCACCCTCCGATGTTAAGGCGGTAGGTGCTATAGGTAAATGAAAGGTAAATACAGGCCATATTGTAGCACCAGTCTTTAAGTGCTGTTCCCCACTGGCAGCAGGGAGAAATTTGGTCTGGATGTGGTCCACTGTGATCCTTCTCCTCCCCCTCAAACAATTCTGAAGGTCTCCTCAGGACAGGGGTGAGGTGAGTTACAGACCTCCAGGCATCCTGGCTCATGCTACCCAGAACTGAAGGTACTTGAATGTGTAGGGATGTATTGGGATGCAGCCATGCAGTTTCTATGAGACAGGCCAAAAGTGTCTTGAAGCCAAGGTGTATCTTCAACAGCCGTTGTACTTGGAGCCAATAAAAATGAAACTATTCTCTATTGAGACCTAATTAGCTTTTATATTCAAAGCCGTACTGCACATTTGTACGTTGCTTATGAGTAGGACTAAAAAATATATGTACCATGACACTATACTTTTAAAGTGTCTATTGAATGCTTTCCTCATTTTCCAAGGATTGCCTCCTTCTTAGATGTATACATTCAGTGAATATGACGAGGCTAATTATTTTTTCCCTGAAATGCTCAGTGCTTGTCTCTAACAGTTTGCAGAGAAGCACGGACCTCACATCTTCAGCTACGGAACTTAAAAAAAAAAAAAAAGGCAACACAAAACCAACAAAACAAAACCAAAAAAATCAAACAAAACCAAAAAACACCAGCCTTCAAATCTTAAGACGAAAACCTGTTTGGTAAATAAATTTCCTGCTACGGGCTTTACAAGGCTCACTCTTCTATCAGAGCCCCGGCGCATGTATGAGCCTTTTATGCCTTTTTTTTTTTTTCAGAAGGGGTTATATATTTTTCTGTTACCTTTCCTGCCTGTAAAGCAATCGCGGCGAGCGGCGGGAGGCACTATCAGTATGCAAATTGCTGCCAGATAACTGGTTTCGCTGGTTCCGCCTTGGGAAGCGGCATCGCCGCCGCGCGGGGGG
>NW_010166710.1:0-646 GCF_000695765.1 Mesitornis unicolor
GCAGCAGTGGGCGGTGGGTATGAGCCTGCTGATGGCTCTGGTGGTGCTGCTCATCGTGGCCGGGAACGTCCTGGTGATCGCGGCCATCGGGCGCACGCAGAGGCTGCAGACCCTCACCAACCTCTTCATCACCTCGCTGGCCTGCGCCGACCTGGTGATGGGGCTGCTCGTGGTGCCCTTTGGGGCCACACTGGTGGTGCGGGGCACCTGGCTCTGGGGATCCTTCCTTTGCGAGTGCTGGACCTCCCTGGACGTGCTCTGTGTGACGGCCAGCATCGAGACCTTGTGCGTCATCGCCATCGACCGCTACCTGGCCATCACCTCACCTTTCCGCTACCAAAGCCTCATGACTAAGGGTCGAGCCAAGGGCATCATCTGCACCGTTTGGGCTATCTCCGCTTTGGTCTCCTTCTTGCCCATCATGATGCAGTGGTGGCGGGATGAGGACCCCCAGGCGCTGGAGTGCTACCAGGACCCAGGCTGCTGTGACTTTGTCACCAACAGGGCTTATGCCATAGCCTCATCCATAATTTCTTTCTACATCCCACTCCTCATCATGATCTTTGTGTACCTCCGGGTGTACAGAGAGGCCAAGGAGCAGATCAGGAAGATTGATAGGTGCGAGGGCCGGTTCTATGGCAGCCAT